>NC_073639.1:40634469-40937500 GCF_029407905.1 Bubalus kerabau | reverse complement strand
TCAATTTTCATTCCAATCCCAAAGAAAGGCAGTGCCAAAGAATGTTCAAACAACCACACAATTGCACACATCTCAAACACTAGCAAAATAATGCTTAATATTCTCCAAACCAGGCTTCAACAGATGTGAACCGTGAACTTCCCAATATTCAAGCTGGATTTAGAAAATGCAGAGGAACCAGAGATCAAATTGCCAACATCTGTTGGATCATCAAAAAAGCAAGTGATTTTCAGAAATATATGTACTTCTGCTTTATTGACTATGCCAAAGCCTTTACTGTGTGTATCAAAACAAATGTTGGAAAATTCTTCAAGAGTTGGGAAAACCAGACTACCTGACCTGCTTCCTGAGAAATCTGAATGCAGGTCAAGAAGCAACAATTAGAACTGGACATGAAATGATGGACTTGTGCCAAATCACAAAAGGAGTACACCAAGGCTGTATTTTGTCACCATGCTGATTTAACTTATATGCAGAGTACATCATGAGAAATGCTGGACTAGGTGAAGCACAGCCTGGAATCAAGATTGCTGGGAGAAATATCAATAACCTCAGATATGCAGATGACACCACCCTTATGGCAGAAAGTGAAGAACTAAAGAGCCTCTTGATGATAGTGAAAGAGGAGCATGAAAGAGTTGGCTTAAAATGCAACATTCAGAAAACTAAGATCATGACATCCGGTCCCATCACTTCATGGGAAATAGATGGGGAAACAATGGAATCAGTGACAGACTTTATTTTTTTGGACTCCAAAATCACTACAGATTTTGACTGCAGCCACGAAATTAAAACACGCTTGGTCCTTGGAAGAAAAGTTATGACCAACCTGACAGCATATTAAAAAGCAGAGACATTACTTTGCCAACAATGGTCCATCTAGTCAAGGCTATGGTTTTTCCAGTAGTCATGTATGGAGAATGTGAGTTGGACTCTATAGAAAGCTGAGCACCAAAGAATTGATGGTTTTGCACTATGGTGTTGGAGAAGACTCTTGAGAGTCCCTTGGACAGCAAAGAGATCCAACCAGTACATTCTAGAGGAAATCAGTCCTTTATATTCATTGGAAGGACTGATGCTAAAGCTGAAACTCCAATACTTTGGCCACCTGATGTGAATAACTGACTCATTTGAAAAGACCCTGATGTTGGAAAAGTTTGAAGGCAGGAGGAAAAGGGGATGACAGAGGATGAGATGGTTGGATGGCATCACTGACTCAATGGACATGAGTTTAAGTAACTCCCAGAGCTGGTGATGGACAAGGAAGTCTGTTGTGCTGCAGTCAATTGGACCACAAAGGGTCTGACATGACTGAGCAACTGAAGTGAAGTGAACTGAATGAATCTAATATCTGGGCTTCCTCAGAGATGTTTTCTGACATTTTTATTTTTTCCTATGTGAAATTGATATTTTCTGGTTTGTTCTGATATTTTTTCTTTTTTGTTGAGTATTGAACATTTTTAATATTGTAATGGGTTGTCTCTGGAAATCAAATTATCCTCCCTTCCTAGAAATTACTGATGCTACTTATTACTGATGCAAGGTTTTCATTTGCTTAGTGACTTTCATAGGCTTTTTTACTTTTATGTTTGCAAATACTTCATTCCTTGTCCTGAATAATCACTGACATCTTTGTTTTGTTATCTCTAGCCACAGTCATGACTAGAGATGACTCTAGTTACAGTCATCTAGTGACTTTACACTGATTTCCTTAAATTCCTGGGCCTAATATATAAGTAAGCAAAAAAGATGGGTTTTAAATTATTTTTGCAAATACTACCAAGGAATCCATTTGAGCCAACCTCTGCACTAGTCACCCAACAAACCAATAGGCAAATCAACATGAAACTCTGATCTCTATAGGATAAAGTCCAGACTGTCCAACCAGACCACAGCAAGCCACACCTTGATGTGTGTGCAACTATTCGCACACTTGGCTTCCGTGAAGTTGTTGAATAGAAATTCCTCAAAATTTACCAACCCCTTTATTCCTCAATCACTTTCCTGGGTACTACAGTTGTTCTACTAGAATCAAGAGTCCTGATAGTTGATTTTGACAATTCTTATTGCGCAATTAGCCCAATAGTGATGTCAATGAAGAGACTATTTCTTAGAACTTCCTACTCTCCTATCTTCTATGACATTCTGAAAGGATATTGGGAATCAGTATTGAAAAACAGTGGCCTATAAAAAGATCTAAATATTGAAGTTCAAAGCTGTAATAAGCATTTGGAGGAGAGCAAGGAGTAGGAGAGAGTGAGCTGAGCAGTAGAAGTAATTTGATGCAACAATCAAAGCTCCAAAGAGCAAGAAAGAAACATAGAAAGTGTGAGGAGAAGCAAAACAAATAGGAAAATTAATTTTAAGTTATCTGTTTATCTTTAAATAACTGACTGATTTCAACACACCATTTACTATATGAAACTCTTGCTTTTTAATTTTAAAATAATGGAACTATGATTTCTTTCTATTTTTCCTTTCACCCACATAGATTTGAAAATTAAATGTGTAAAACCCAAAAATATTAAATATTTTTTATTTAAAATAATGCTTATGATATAAATAAAAAGAAGATATTCTATGTGATTAGATTATAGAAATATTTTTCACTCAATATTGAACATACATTGAACATTTAATATGCAATATTTAGTACTAGTTGCAAGAAATGGTAAATCTTTCCAGCTCAAGGACTAGACAAAAGCAGTCTGCTTTCTTCCTCCCCTAACCTTCACTCTTATGTTTTCTAGAAGTACCCTCTTTCCCAAGTAACAGCCAGGTTTGTGTTAACTTGAAATCTACTGCATTAGTTATAGGATATTTTGAGACATAGATTTCCATTATGTGATAGATAATCAACAAGAAATATATTAGCAAACTTACATTTAAGATATAGAAAACAAACATAATTTTGGCCATTTATTTTGTGGTGCATAAAATGCTGAATTTCTGTAGAATACAATTATATAAATTTATGTTAATTTGTACATTTATATGCCTGTGTTTTTATAATGTATATAATGTGCTACTAATTATGACATGATAAAGAGAAAGATTTCTTTTTAATATGCATGTTTCAGTTTCATATTCAATTACAAATTCTATTAACAATGCTGTAATTTGGAGTTTCTCATTTCTTTAAGGTCTGATTCATTGTTTCCTCAAAATAATGCTAAAATTCTAAACTAATAAACCTTATGGAGGCATATACTTGCTATCTGAAATTGAGACTGAATTAATCTTGTGTTCATTTGGTTTATCTCTTTCTAATGCAATATGAAAGTAATCACATTTTAAAACCACAAAAATATCCTTTAGTTTACAGACTGTGCTTCAAGTTTAATGAGTCTCATCATAAGCATATATGCACATTTAGATGCAGCAGAGCATCAGCTAAGAAAAAATCAGGTGAGTTCAGTCGCTCAGTCATGTCCAACTCTTTGCGACCCCATGGAATGCAAAAACACCAGGCCTCCCTGTCCATCACCAACTCCCACAGGTTACTCAAACTCATGTTCATTGAGTCAGTGATGGCATCCAACAATCTCATCCTCTGTTATCCACTTCTCCTCCAGCCTTCAATCTTTCCCAGCATCAGGGTCTTTTCAAATGAGTCAGTTCCTCACATCAGGTGGCCAAAGTATTGGAGTTTCGGTTTCAACATCAGTCCTACCAGTGATTATTCAGGATTGATTTCCTTTAGGATGGACTGGTTGTATCTCCTTGCAGTCCAAGGGACTCCCAAGAGTATTCTCCAACACCACAGTTCAAAAGCATCAATTCTTCAGTGCTCAGCTTTCTTTATAGTCCAACTCTCACATCCATACATGACTACCAGAAAAACCATAGCTTTGACAATATGGACCTTTGTTAGCAAAGTAATGTCTCTGCTTTTTAATATGCTGTCTAGGTTGGTCATAACTATTCTTTCAAGGAGCAAGTGTCTTTTAATTTCATGGTTGCAGTCACCATCTGTAGTGATTTTGGAGCCCCTAAAATAAACTCTGTCACTGTTTCCACTGTTTCCCCACCTATTTCCCATGAAGTGATGGGACTGGATGTCATGATTTTTGTTTTCTGAATGTTGAGCTTTAAGCCAACTTTTTCATTCTCTTCTTTCACTTTCATCAAGAGGCTTTTTAGTTCCTCTTCACTTTTTGCCATAAGGGTGGTGTCATCTGCATATCTGAGGTTATTGATATTTCTCCCGGCAATCTTGATTCCAGCTGTACTTTACCCAGTCCAGTGTTTCTCATGATGTCCTCTGAGTATAAGTTAAATAGGCATGGTGACAATATACAGCCTTGATGTACTCCTTTTCCTATTTGGATCCAGTCTGTTGTTCCATGTGCAGTTCTCACTGTTGCTTCCTGACCCGCATACAGACTTCTCAAGGGGCATGTATTCCCATCCCTTTAAGATTTTCCAAGTTTTTTTCCTGGAAGAAAGTCTCTGGAGTGTCAGTAAAGCAAAGTAGATATTTTTCTGGAAGTCTCTTGCTTTTTTTATGATTCAACAGATGTTGGCATTTTTATCTTTGGTTCCTCTGCATTTTCTAAATCCAACTTGAATATCTGGAAGTTCATGGTTCACATACTTCTGAAGCTGGCTTGGAGAATTTTGAACAATACTTTACTAGGGTGTGAGATGAGTGCAATTGTGCAGTAGTTTGAATATTCTTTGCATTACCTTTCTTTGGAATTAGAACGAAAACTGACATTTTCCAGTCCTGTGGTCACTGCTGAGTTTTCCAAATTTGCTGGCATATTAAGTGCAGCAATTTCACAGCATCAGCTTATAGGATTTGAAATAGCTCAACTTGAATTCCATCACGTCCACTAGCTTTGATCACAGTGATGCTTCCTAAGGCTCACTTGACTTCAAATTCCAGGATGTCTGGCTCTAGGTGAGTGATCACACCATCGTGATTATCTGAAGCTCTTTTTTGTACAGTTCTTCTGTGTATTCTTGCCACCTCTACTTAATATCTTCTGCTTCTGTTAGGTCCATACTATTGCTGTCCTTTATTGAGCACAGCTTTGCATGAAATATTCTCTTGTTATCTCTGATTTTCTTGAAGAGATCTCTAGTCTTTCCCTTTCTATTTTTTCCTCTATTTCTTTGCATTGATCACTGAGAAAGGCTTTCTTATCTCTCCTTGCTATTCTTTGAAAAGCTGCATTCAGATGGGTATATCTTTCCTTTTTTCTTTTGCTTCTCTTCTTTTCACAGCTATTTGTAAGGCCTCCTCAGACAGCCATTATGCTTTTTTGCATTTCTTTTTTGGGGGATGGTCTTGATTCCTGTCTCCTGTACAATGTCAGGAATCTCTGTCCATAGTTCCTTAGGCACTCTGTCTATCAGACCTAGTCCCTTAAATCTATTTATCACTTCCACTGTATAAGCGTAAGGGATTTGATTTAGGTCATACCTGAATGGTCTAGTGGTTTTCCCTACTTTCTTCAATTTAAGTCTGAATTTGGCAATAAGGAGTTCATGGTCTGAGCCACAGTCAGCTCCTGGTCTTGTTTTTGCTGACTGTATAGAGCTTCTCCATCTTTGGCTGTAAAGAATATAATCAATCTGGTTTTGGTGTTGGCCATCTAGTGATGTCCATGTGTGGAGTCTTCTCTTGTGTTGTTAGAAGAGGGTGTTTGCTATGTCCAGTGCATTCTCTTGGCAAAACTCTTATTAGCCTTTTCCCTCTACATTCTGTACTCCAAAGCCAAATTTGCCTGTTATCCCAGGTGTTTCTTGATTTCCTACTTTTGCATTCCAGTCCCCTATAATGAAAAGGATATGTTTTTTAGGTGTTATTTCTAGAAGGTCTTGTACGTCTGAATAGAACCATTCAATTTCAGCTTCTTCAGCATTAATGGTCAGGGCATAGACTTGGATTACCATGATACTTAATGGTTTCCTTGGAAACGATTAGAGATCATTCTGTTGTTTTTGAGATTGCATCCATTACTGCATTTTGGACTCTTTTTGAGTATGATGGCTACTCCATTTCTTCTAAGGAATTCTTGCCCACTGTAGTAGATATAATGGTCATTTGAGTTAAACTCATGCGTTCCACCCCACTCCAGTACTCTTGCCTGGAAAATCCCATGGATGGAGGAGCCTGGTAGGCTGCAGTCCATGGGGTCGCTAAGAGTTGGATACGACTGAGTGACTTCACTTTCACTTTTCACTTTCATGCATTGGAGAAGGAAATGGCAACCCACTCCAGTGTTCTTGCCTGGAGAATCCCAGGGACGGGGGAGTCGGACACAACTGAAGTGACTTAGCAGCAGTAGCAGTAGCACGCATTCCATTAATTCCATTCAATTTAGTTCCCTGATTCTTAAAATGTAGACATTCATTCTTGTCATCTCCTGTTTAACCACTTCCAATTTTGAAGCATCAGACCTTGCTTCCATCACCAGTCACATCCACAACTGGGTGTTGTTTTTGCTTTGACTCCGTCTCTTCATTCTTTCTGCAGTTATTTCTCTACTGTTCTCCAGTAGTATATTGGGCACCTACTAACCTGGGGAGTTCATCTTTCTGTGTCTTATTATTTCATCTTTTCATACTGTTCATGGGTTTCTCAAGGAAAGAATACTGAAGGGGTTTGCCATTCCTTCTCCAGTGGACCATATTATGTCAAAACTCTTCACCATGACCCATCCATCTTAGGTGGCCCTGCCTTGCATGGCTCATAGTTTCATTGAGTTAGACAAGGCTATGGTCCATGTGATTAGATTGGTTAGTTTCCTGTGATTGTGGTTTTCAGTCTGTCTGCCCTCTGTTGGAGAAGGATAAGAGGCTTATGGAAGCTTCCTGGTGGGAGAGACTGACTGAAGGGGAAACTGGGTCTTGTTCTGATGGGTGAGGCCATGCTCAGTAAATCATTAATCCAATTTTCTGTTGATGGGTGGGGAAAAAATAATATGTACTTTATTGAAATATTATTGGTTATCAATGATTTTAATTTCTCTTCATATGGGTGATAAAGTCTCCAAGATACTTAAAGTTCATTGAAATTAATATTTTGCATTTTCTTAAATGTTGTTATAACTGTCTTTCTCACTTAGAAAAAATATTAGTATGTATTAAAAACTTTTCTCCAAAGTAACTTTCACAAGCAAAACTGAAGCTAATGTTTTTCCTCCAAGAAAACACATAAACATTTTAATATATGATTAAAAGAATTGAGAAGAAACCAGCAAATTACCATTTTAGTATCTACTATGAAATTGGAATAAGTTTTAGGCAAAACTTGGTGTGACTTTTAAAAACAATATCACTATGTTTTCATAATTATCATTCATACTCACAAATGGTATTCTACATACATATGTAGAATATGTAAGGAATTCTACATATTTTCTTTCTTATTCAAAATATAAGGATCTTATTATAAATGCATGTAGTTAAGGGGCAACTCATTTGACATAAATAATTGTTAAGTGATTCATTCAAGCATATTACTCAAACTATGTTTGAATATACTGTGTATGGAATAAACACCTGTTATGAAACAGTTTGAAACTGGTTTTATTTATGTTTTGATATTGGTATAAGAAATAGTTATAATGGAGTGTGATTAGATTGATACTATACACTCATCACTTACATATACATATGTTGCTGCTGCTGCTACTGCTGTTAAGTCGCTTCAGTCATGTCCTACTCTGTGCAACCCCATAGACAGCAGCCCACCAGGCTCCCCCGTTCCTGGGATTCTCCAGGCAAGAACACTGGAGTGGGTTGCCATTTCCTTCTCCAATGCATGAAAGTGAAAAGTGAAAGTGAAATCTCTCAGTCATGTCCGACTCTTAGCGACCCCATGGACTGCAGCCCACCAGGCTCCTCCGTCCATGGGATTTTCCAAGCAAGAGTACTGGAGTGGGGTGCCATTGCCATCTCCAATACATATGTTAGTACACTTGATTACAACGATATAATATTTAAAATATGTTATGTCGGTGGGCTTCCCTGAGGGTTCAGATGGTAAGGAATCTGCCTGTAATGTGGGAGATGCAGGTTCGATCCCTGGGTTGGGAAAATACCCTGGAGGAGGGAATGGCAACCTACTTCAGTATTCTTGCCTGGAGAATTCCATGGACAGAGGAGCCTGGTGGGCCAGAGTCCATGTGGTTGCAAAGAGTTAGACATGACTTAGTGACTAACACACACATACAGTAGTATATTCTATAATGTGCTTCATTTAAATATGTTTCCAAGTGGATACAAATATATTCTGTCATTGATGATATTTATGGAGTCATGAATAATGGACTATGGTATTCTCCTACTTAAAACTATTAATGATTTTCATTGATTTCCAAAATGACATATAAGCTACAGTATGGCACTGAAATTAATTCTTTAATGACACTCAAGGTACAAGTGAAACTACATTAAAATTTAAAAATCTTTTTGGATCAAATGAAAGATTAGTGTTCCTGCAGTTGATGGGAAGGGCCAGAGAAACATTACATGTGATGGATCTTCTTCATGGGGACCTCTAAGAGGCTCCCATGGGAATGGAGCTAATTAATGTCCATTTATGTACAAGCAACATATAGTTATCCCCTTAAAAGAAGCGCCAACTCCAGGGCATCACTTCAGAGAGAAATTAGGATTTTTTACATTTTGTGCTTTATTTCTTGTAACATTCTACAATGAGAGAATAAAATTAACCATGCTAATTATCAGACTAGATGACAACCATAGTGTGACAAACTTCAAAGGTAATAAATAAGCACCTTTCCCCAGACAACCCTGCTGAATGTGGACACAGTCCTCTTGTATTGATTTCTAGTGATTTCTCCTGTCATAACACTGAGGTCTAGTGATTTCTCCTGTCTAGAGCAACTTTGCTGCTCTGCCTTCTACTAAAATGATTATTGACACAGCTAATTGCTCAGTCTCCCTTTCTTGATGAAAGAAACCAACACAAAGTTGAACTCTGCATCCTCTATTCCTTCCTCAGAAAAATGACAGCTACACAGTTGTTATGGACTGAACTGCATCCTCACTTCATGCGTTGAAGCCCTAAATCCCAGGACCTCAGAATGTAAGTTTATTTGGAGGCAGGGCTTTTAAAGGTGTAAATATATTGAATTGGGGCCATTAGGGTGGGCCCCTGATCTAGTATGACTGGTGTTCTTACACAAAGAGAAGCATCAGTGATGAATGTATACAGACTGACAACTGACTGAGGACACAGTGAGAGGGAACCAATTGCAGACAAGAAAACACCCAAGAGAAACCATACCTGCCAGCACCTTGGATGTATGATCTTGGATTTCTAGCCTCTGGAACTGTGAAAAGATACATTTCTATTGTTTGGTCCCTAAAGCTATGATATTTTGTCACAATATTCTAGCTTCCCAAGGATTCTGTGCTGCAGCAAGTGAATGGACCTAAATTTGTTTGACTTCAGGTTTGTTCCTGGTGGTCTTTATCTGATGGGCTTTATCATCCATTTTCTGAGGGTCAAAACCATCTCTAAGCTCAGGTAACATTGCTTGAAGTCAAAAGCCATATTCCATGGCACCTGTGTAGACTTAACTGCCAGTATCTATAAAAAACATTTCTTAAATACAGTAGTTTAAGAATAGAATATGTATTAGCTTATACTAAGTATTAAGAACTGACAATAAGCAGCTGTGTGGAAGTAGGTGATAATTATTTAATTTTATACACAGAAAATATGTGATCCTTATTATTTTATCATTTATTATATAATAAGTGAAAGTTGTTCAGTCATGTTTGACTCTTTTTGACCCCATGGACTGCAGCCTGCCAGGCTCCCCTGTCCATGGAATTCTCCAGGCAAGAATACTGGAGTGGGTTATCATTTCTTTCTCCAATTATATAATAAAATCATTTAAATTAATTAGCAGAAAAATCTGTCATATTTTAGAATGGTTTTATTGTAACAATGTAATGTACTGTAAATAAATATCACTGATTTATCCAAGTTTGCATACATAATTGCCTTAGAAAAAAAATTGTCTAAATGTCCAGATGTCAGTATAATGCTTTATTTACCAAATACCTCTTAGTGCAAAAAAGAGAGGAAAATTAGTAGGAAATGTTACAGGATTTTGCTAACACTGATGTGTCTCTTCTGTAATTAGATAGTCAGTAATTGCACAATTACTGACTATCTATTCTTAAATTAACATTATTTTTGCATAGATTATAGTCTGTGCTATAATATAAACTATTTTATAGTATACCAGCTCTAATACATTTATTTCACCAAAGATTCACCAGCAAAAATAAACTAATGTTCTTTCTATAAATTAGGTTGTTCAGAGAAATGTCTTTCTAGAAAAAAATAATTAAAATTACTAATGATAGTAAATAATAAGGACAGTAAATTGATTAAAATGAACTAATAATAGTTATGGACCTTACAGAAGCAAAAGATATTAAGAAGAGGTGGCAAGAATACACAGAAACTATACAAAAAAGAGCTTCATGACCCAAAGAATCACAATGGTGTGATCACTCACCTAGAGCCAGACATCCTGGAATGTGAAGTCAAGTCGGCCTTAGAAAGCATCGCTATGAACAAAGCTAGTGGAGGTGATGGAATTCAAGTAGAGCTATTTCAAATCCTGAAAGATGATGCTGTGAAACTGCTGCACTTGATATGCCAGCAAATTTGGAATACTCAGCAGTGGCCACAGGACTGGAAAAGTTCAGTTTTCATTCCAATCCCAAAGAAAGGAAATGGCAAAGAATGCTCAAACTACCGCACAACTGTACTCATCTCACATGCTAGTAAAGTAATGCTCAAAATTCTCCAAGCCAGGCTTCAGCAACATGTGAACCGTGAACTTCCAAATGTTCAAGCTGCTTTTAGAAAAGGCAGAGGAACCAGAGATCAAATTGCCACCATCTGCTGGATCATGGAAAAAGCAAGAGAGTTCCAGAAAAACATCTATTTCTGCTTTCTTGACTATGCCAAAGCCTTTGACTGTGTGGATCACAATAAACTGTGGAAAATTCTGAAAGAGTTGGGAATACCAGACCACCTGACCTGCCTCTTGAGAAACCTATATGCAGGTCAGAAAGCAACAGTATACCTGTGGCGGATTCATTTTGATATTTGGCAAAACTAATACAATTTTGTAAAGTTTAAAAATAAAAAAAAAATATTTCTGTAATGCTAAAAAAAAAAAAAAATAAAGAACTGGAATGGAACAACAGACTGGTTCCAAATAGGAAAGGAGTACATCAAGGCTGTATATTGTCACCCTGCTTATTTAACTTCTATGCAGAGTACATCATGAGAAATGCTGAGTTGGAAGAAGCACAAGCTGGAATCAGATTGCTGGGAGAAATATCAATAACCTCAGATATGCAGATGATACCACCCTTATGGCAGAAAGTGAAGAGGAACTAAAAAGCCTCTTGATGAAAGTGAAAGAGGAGAGTGAAAAAGTTGGCTTAAAGCTCAACATTCAGAAAACGAAGATCATGGTCCCATCACTTCATGGGAAATAGATGGGGAAACAGTGGAAACAGTGACTGACTTTATTTTTTGGGCTCCAAAATCACTGCAGATTGTGATTGCAGCCATGAAATTAAAAGACGCTTACTCCTTGGAAGGAAAGTTATGACCAATCTAGACAGCATGTTAAAAAACAGAGATATTTGCCAACAAAGGTCCGTCTAGTTAAGTCTATGGTTTTTCCAGTGGTCATGTATGGAAGTGAGAATTGGACTGTGAAGAAAGCTGAGCACTGAAGAATTGATGCTTTTGAACTGTGGTGTTGGAGAAGACTCTTGAGAGTCCCTTGGACTGCAAGGACGTCCAACCAGTCCATCCTAAAGGAGATCAGTCCTGGGTGTTCATTGGAAGGACTGATGCTAAAGCTGAAACTCCAATACTTTGGCCACCTTATGTGAAGAGTTGGGAGGGATTGGGGGCAGGAGAAGAAGGGGACGACAGAGGATGAGATGGCTGGATGGCATTACCAACTTGATGGACATGAGTTTGAGTGAACTCCGGGAGTTGGTGATGGACAGGGAGGCCTGGTGTGCTGCAGTTCATGGGGTCGCAAAGAGTCGGACACGACTGAGCGACTGAACTGAATTGAACTGAACTGAATAATAGTTGTGTGCTTTTCCACTTATTAAACAGGAAATTTAATTTTCCAATTCAGAAAAACATTGTACCTCAATGAATTTTAAATCTAGTTTTGCCCAAATCACTATTATGGAACCATGACATGCATTTTGAAAACATATGTTTATATGGTTAATGACTAACTTATTTTGTTAACAACCAAAAATCAGGATGATACACTTATTAGTAGGTAGATATGGAAAGGAGAGAATATAATAAAAATTTAAAATTGCATGTTATTCATTATGGTACCAATGTCTCAGTGGCATAAAAAGGTTTAAAGAATTAAAATTGAATTGTGTACTTTCTATAATAAATTGACAGCCTATTGATGAAAATGAAACCATATAATATGTCTATTCCAAAATTACTTCAAAGTTTCCTCACAAAATATCATTATTTCAAGATCATTCTGCCAAATATAGTGACATATGAAAATATTTTGTTTGCTAACATTTTTGTTCTGGGTTTGTAAATTTAATTTTATAGCATAATGGAAAACCATTACTTACAATTACTTAATAGTGAAATAAAATAAAAGAATATATTCCACAGCATCAATGGAGTAGATAAAAACATCTCTACCTAATTTGGGCTCTGGACAGTGTCTTTGTTTCATTGATACTTGATCTAAACCTGGCTATACTGAAGCGATAAATATAAAAAGAGAAACAAAGTGTCAGGAAAGAATAGATACTTATTTCCCCCCAAAAAAATCTTACAAGTTTTGTAAAGGTGTAGTTTATCAGTTGTAGAACTTTAACACCAGCTCACAAAATCCCAGATGGTGAAAAGTTCAAGCGAGTACATCTTAGTGCCATGTGGAAGGTAGGTTAGATGTTTCCTATCTGTACAAACAGGACTGGAAAATGTCAGTTTTCATTCCAATACCAAAGAAAGATAATGCCAAAGAATGTTCAAACTGCACTGAAAATGCACAAATTGCACTCATCTCACACACTAGCAAAGTAATGATCAAAATTCTCCACGCCAGGCTTCAATAGTACTTGAAATGTGAACTTCCAGATGTTCCAGCTGGATTTAGAAAAGGCAGAGGAACCAGAGATCAAATTGCCAACAGCTGTTGGATCAACGAAAAAGCAAGAGAGTTACAGAAAACCATCTACTTCTGCTTTATTGACTACACCAAAACCTTTAACTCTGTGGATCACAACAAACCAGAAAATTCCTAAAGAGATGGAATACCAGACCACCTGACCTGCCTCCTGAGAAATCTCTATGCAGGTCAAGAAGCAACAATTAGAACTGGACATAGAAAAACAGACAGGTTTCAAATGATGAAAGGAGTACATCAAGGCTGTATATTGTCACCATGTTTATTTAACTTATAGGCAGAGTATGTCAGGTGAAATGCTGGGCTGGATGAAGCACAAGCTGGCATCAAGATTGCCGGGAGAAATATCAATAACCTCAGATATACAGATGACACCACCCTTATGGCAGAAGGTAAAGAAGAACTAAAGAGCCTCTTGATGAAAGTGAAAGAGTTGGCTTAAAATGCAACATTCAGAAAACTAAGATGATGGCATCTGGTACCAGCACTTCATGGTGAATAGAAGGGGAAACAATGGAAACAGTGACAGACCTTATTTTGGGGGGGCTCCAAAATCACTGCAGGTGGTAACTACAGCCATGAAATTAAAAGACGTTTGCTCCTTGGAAGAAGAGGTATGACCAACCTAGACAACTTAACTAAAAAGCAGAGACATTACTTTGCCAACGAAGGTCATCTAGTCAAAGCTATGGCTTTACCAGTAGTCATGTATGGATGTGAGAGTTGGACTATAAAGAAAACTGAATGCCGCAGAATTGATTCTTCTGAACTGTGGTGTTGGAGAAGACTCTTGAGAGTCCCTTAGACTGCAAGGAGATCCAACCAGTCCATCCTAAAGGAAATTAATTCCAAATATTCATTGGAAGGACTGGTGCTGAAGCTGAAACTTGAATAGTTTGGCAACCTGATATGAAGAACTGACTTATTTAAATATACCCTGATCCTGGGGAAGATTGAAGGAGGGATGAGAAGGGGACGACAGAGGATGAGATGGTTGGATGGCATCACTGACTCAATGGGCATGAGTTTGACTAAGCTCCAGGAGTTGGTGATGGACAGGGAAGCCTGGCGTTCTACAGTCCATGGGGTCGCAAAGAGTGAGACACAACTGAGTGACTGAACTGTTCACTGATCTCCATGAAAATTCAGCACAAAAATTACCCATGGTCCTGTCCCAAATTCAGAGGCAAAGAAAAGACTGTAAATCTTGTTTTCATTGTAACCCATGTAGATCCCTTGTCTACTGTGTTTTTTTTTTTTTAAACCTTTGTCTACTTCAGAAAACTACAGAGTCTTCTAAGCTTAAGCTTATGTAAAATGTATTAATCCTCTGCACTACATCTCTTCTTTTACTTCAAATTTATCTAAGATAAGAGGCAGTTGTTTGATAGTTTACATTTGCACTCAGTATTTTCTAAAATAATACTGCTCCATCCTTAATGCATAGTTGTACTTTAAAAATATTAACCAATAAAACAATAAAAATATGAAAACCGTAGAAAATTGAAAAAATGCTGAGTTCAGAGTCAGAAGCAAAACTATACTCTTGTTGATGTTTTCTTAAAGCTCTCTTATACCATATGAATCATCTAGACACTAAGATTTTCTAGGGTCTACTTATATCAAAAAAGTGTATTATGTAAATTATTTTTAAATTTTTCCAAATTAGAAAATACTGTCATTGTATCTGTATTTTTTTTGTGTGTGTGGCTGTGATTTCTTGTCTAAATTTTCCCTCATTTTTAATGATTATGTATATTTTTAATAGCTGGAGAAAGAGATATGAACTGTACAACAGAAAAAGTATTTCATCTTATTATTTGCCTACCAAGACCAAATATGATGCTGATTATAGATCTATGAAAATACATATCAGGAATATTTCTTCTCAATATTTCTTTCAAATGTTGAATTTACATAAAGCTGTTTTACAATGTTACACAGAATATTTATGAAATGTCAAATGTAACCTAATGTTAATAATTTGCTGATTTGCTTTTACTTAGTACAGTTTATCATAACTATTGTAGTATCATATGTCTAAAAAATCCACTATGCATTGATTATTTATCATCTAAAGTAATTTAAAAATTTCCTACTGTTTTGCCTCCAACTTATCTGTTGCTATGTTTCACAATATAGCTTGAAAAATTTCAGGCACCTGAAGCAACTTTTATAAATAAAAATGTATAATACTTTCATCATTTTACATATACTCATTTAATTTTAAAAATATTCCAGCAAAACTTTAAAAAAGTCTATTTTTGATCCACAATTACATAAACTTGAGAAAATTAATATAAATTTGAAGACTTCATCCTATTTTTAATATAATCTAATTACATCATCAAAATAATTATTTAAAGTCTTCTCAGGAATTCCCTTACAGGCTAGTGATTATGATTCTGTGCTCTCACTGCTAAAGGCCTGGGTTAAATCCCTGATTGGGAAATTATAATCCCAGAAGCCAGATGATGTTGCCAAAACAGTTTTTAAAAATGGAAAATTAAAAATAAGAAACCAATAAGAGATACAATAAGTTCTATAATATATATACCATAAATGATAATAATGAATCAGAAAGTAAGAAATTGATTATCATTTATTACTTTATTCTTGAGCTTTTATTTTTATTCTATTTTTTTTCTAGAACTTTTAGAGTGGAATAGGAAATTAAAAACAATATTAACTTTTTAACAGGAATAATAGTGATACAGTACAGATCATTTTATTTTTATTTCAAAGCCATTTAATATCCTAAGATATATTTTTAGAATATATGAATAAATGACAATTATTTACTTATTTTAAGAACATCTGCATACCAGAGAGTTAAATAGAAAACCTAGCTCAAAATAGCTTGGACAAAATTAGGGAGGCATGTTTTCTACAAGACAGTTAAGAACTACATCTGGTCTGGCTTTAGACATTGATTATTCAAAGGTTCCAAACTGTGTTATCAAACTAGATTTATGACCAAGTGAGATTTATCTTATAAATCTAAGATTGGTTCAACACCTGAAAATCCATTAATGTCATACACCATATCAGTATAATAAAGAAAAAAAAACACAATCATTTGAATAGATGTGGGAAAAGTATTTGACATATCCCCAAAATTTTTGTGATGAAAGCACTCAATATCTAGGAGTTAGAGGAGAAATTCCTAAGCCTGATTAAGAATATCTGTGGAAACACCACAGCTAGCATCATGCTTAATTTGAAAGTCTTAAGCCTTTCCTCCTAAAATAAGGAAAAAGAAACAACAGTTCTCTATACTATTTGATATTATAGAGAAGGTTGAGGTGAATGTGGAGTATGGGATTTCTTTGGAGGATTTAGGCAATGGCACCCCACTCTAGTACTCTTGCCTGGAAAATCCCATGGACGGAGGAGCCTGGTGGGCTGCAGTCCATGGGGTCGCTAAGAGTCGGACACGACTGCGCGATTTCACTTTGACTTTTCACTTTCATGCATTGGAGGAGGAAATGGCAACCCACTCGAGTGTTCTTGCCTGGAGAATCCCATGGACAGAGGAGCCTGGTGGGCTGCCGTCTATGGGGTCGCACAGAGTCGGACACGACTGAAGCGACTTAGCAGCAGCAGCAGCAGAAATGTTCTAAAATGGATTATGGTGTAGGTTGCACAGTTCTGTGTATATACTAAGGAACTACTGAACTGTGCATATGAAATATGTGATTAGAATTGTAGGTATATGAATTTATCCTTCGATAAAGTTATTTTTTTTTAATTTTATTTTATTTTTAAACTTTACATAACTGTATTAATTTTGCCAAATATCAAAATGAATCCGCCACAGGTATACATGTGTTCCCCATCCTGAACCCTCCTCCCTCCTCCCTCCCCATTCCATCCCTCTGGGTCGTCCCAGTGCACCAGCCCCAAGCATCCAGTATCGTGCATCGAACCTGGACTGGCAACTCATTTCATACATGATATTTTACATGTTTCAATGCCATTCTCCCAAATCTTCCCACCCTCTCTCCTACGATAAAGTTATTTTTAAAAGTAATAAGTATAGGGCCAAGATTGGCTGTTGTGTAGGAAAAAAAAAATACTGCTAAGCGTTCTTAAATTCTTTTGACCATTAGGTTAAATCATTTGACCTTCAGGTCAACCTTCCTAGTAGTGACTGAAAGACCCATTCCATGCTCACAATGAATACAATGAAGGCCTCACCACAGAATTAGATTGAGACTAAGAGGCTTTGAAAACATTGATTTGCCAAGTGGTTACCTGACAAGAAAAAAAAAAAACACACACACACACACTTGAAAAATACAGTCATTTGCCAATAATACACAGTTGCCAGATTCGAATGAACAAGTGTTCAGTAGTATAATACATAGTTAATGAACCCAGTGAGTAAGTCCTAACTTGCCCCCAACAACTGTTTGACTTAAAGGAGTACTTCTTTCCTGGTCAACTTACTGTAAATAACAAAGAATTGAATGGCAAATTATGAATAAGAATAATAATAATGTGACAAGAAAAAAAAATGCACTAAAATGTATTTTACCCACATGTATGTTATCATTAGTTCTGCCTGGGTGTGTGCTGTTGTCCTTGCACAAGCAGTTGAGGTGTGAAAATTTCAAAGAGAGTTTTTCAGGCCACAAGCAGTATCACTTGTTCTGTCAAGTGGGGTTTCCTGGGTGAGTACTTTAAGGACAAGTTGGGTAATACAAGGTCAAGTGTGTTTCCTTGTTTTGTGCATTACTTTGCAAAGCTAATATTCACCATAACTTTCAACATTTTCTTAATATCCTTAAATTATACTAGAAAATATCTGATAAATTCTCTCAGCATGTAAAATAATGCCTTCCTTATAAAAAGAATGAAAAAAGGATTAATGCCTGAAATATCTCTAAATAAGATGAAGACATTTGATTATCCATTGAAAATCACAACACATACATAAATATATACACTCACACGCACATGCACACACACACACACACACACACACACACTTCTCTACATCTAGCTCTAGAGATGTTTAAAGTTTTCCTTAATTGTATTATTCTTTCCATCATGTTTCATAATTTACTTTTTATCCTAACATGACAAAAATAGTCATATTCTTATGCAAATATCTTTTCACTTATATAGCCTTTCTTTTTTGTATACTTTAGATTACTCTAATTATTTATATTTAATTATAGGATAAATACTTTACAATATTGTACTGGTTTCTGCCATATATGAACATAAAGCAACCATAAGTATATTCCTGTTCACTACCTCTTGAATCACCCCCCGCAACCTCCCAGGAGAACTGAGTGAGTAGCACTGAAATGTATGCATAACCATGTGTAAAAATTTACAGAATCAGTGGAAATTTGCTGTTATGATGCAGGGAGCTCAAATCGGATGCTCTGTGTTAACTAGGTTACTCTTGATGAGGTTTGGATTGTTTTACATTTTCTCTACTTAGACTTGGCATGTTTATTAATGGATGTGCTTTTTGACTTTTAATGCCAGATTGCACCTTTTTATACTCCTAGGGAATACCTTATCCATAACCTTGTGGAAATGGCATTGTCACTTTTTTAAACCTATTATATTTGCAAATGTTTAAACAATCTCATTGTGTCAGATTTTCTTTCTCTATTGACTATGGAGCTGAGGAATGTTTCCTATTGGTTGGTCACTTGCATTACTACTTTTTGAAACTGCTTCTTTCCTCAAACCTTTCTTTGGGAAAAACTGTTTCAGGAGCTTCTCATCCAAAGGAAAGACTCAGGGGGCAGGCAGACACTCATTAAAGTGTGTGAAATAGTCTAATGTCATCTCATGACACCCTTTCTCGCAAAAAGAGAATGTAAATCACGACCTGAAATTCTCCTTCAGGTTACTCAGAACCAGAATGCAACATAAGAACATTATATTGTGTCCTGTGGGTTTTTTTTTTTTTTTTTCTTTTCCGAGTTAAAGTGAACTCCATTTTACTTAATTCTACATTCATTCTCTACTTAATGTTCAGACATAAAACATTTCATAAACAATATACACAATGAGGCCTATTGTGAATACAAAGAGAAAAGAAAAAAATGGGATTCAAATCTCCTAATCCTTTAACAAATCCCCTAATCCAGTCGCCTGCCTCCTGTAATGCACACTGGCTCTGTGAGCAGGATTTGCTGTGCTGCTGACCAGATTCCAGCTTCCTGCTCTCAGTCTTCCTCTCATCTGCTTAGTTTTGTACTTATTTCAGTGTCACCTTTACATACTAACCAGTCTCTTCTAGAAACAAGGAAACAGAAAAGTATCAGCTCTAATTAAAAATATTTGTTTTAGAGACAAGCCACAGTTTCTGTACAGGCAGGAATAAACTTTGATTTGTGCTTTATTGATTACAGAGCCAAACAGGTGCAGCTTCATTTTAGTAGAAGAGTTGGGATTTTTTTTTTTGACAGAAATTCTTGAAGTTATTTTCTCTGTATAGTGCATGCTTAGTCTTTCAGTCATGTCTGACTTTTTGTGACCACGTGGACTATAGCCTGCCAGGCTCCTTTATCCGTGGGATTCTCCAGGCAAGAATACTGAAATGGGTAGTCATTCCCTTCTCCAGGGGATCTTTAAATATGTAGCAAATATAAGACAAGTAGTTTTAATGTCAGTTTAAAAATATTGTTTACATTTTAGGTTTGAAGAAATATAATAAATTTAATGGTTTGACCAGTTTTAAAGCAACAGTATTTCACAGAAAGACTAGATAAAATGTTTAAATAATGAAATTTGACTATTTAAAATAATGTATGATACAGAATGGAATATTACTCAGTCACTAAAAGAAACAAAATAGGGTCATTTGTAGATACATAGATAGACCCAAAATCTGCCATATGGAGTGAAGTAAGTCAGAAAGAGGAAAATAAAAATGGTGTATTAACGCATATATGTGGAATCTAGAAAAATGATACTGCTGAACCTATTTCCAAAGAAAAATAGAGACACAGATATAGAAAACAGACATGTGGACACAAAAGGGGAAGGTGTGACAAAATGGGAAATTAAGGTTGACATATATACACTACCATGTGTAAAATAGATAGCTAGTGGGAAGCTGCTCTATAGGGAACCTTGTCCTGTGGTCTGCAAAAATTTAGAGGGGGTTAAATGGGAGAGGAAGGTAGGAGGGAGACTCAAGAGGGAAGGGATACATGTATATTTATAGCTAATTCATTTAACTATAAAGAAGAAAATAACACACGATTCTAAAGCAGTTATATTCCAATACAAATAAAATAATTGATATAGCTATGTTATGAATAGAGCCAGAATTGCTGTAATAAGAAAGAAATATCTTAAAAGGATGGCAGGGAAAAGAGAAAAATGCACTGTGAATCTAGTGCTTGTGAGTCATTTAGCATATATGTGTAGGTTTCTCCTTCCTTCTGAAAATAGAAACCAAAGTGCAGAAAGGGCATTAGGATGAGCTATGCCAAACTGATGATTTTGTCTGTCAAAATTCTTTTGTCTGGTGACCAAGTATTTGATCCCCATTAATGGATCACTGCCGTGTCATCGTAAAAGGGCTTGCACAACTCAATGAAGCTGTGAGCCATTCTGTGCAGGACCACCCAAGATGGACGGGTCATTGCGGAGAGTTCTGACAAAACATGATCTGCTGTTAAGCCTGGCATGCTGCAGTCCATGGGGTTGCAAAGTCAGACACGATTTGGCGACAGAACAGCAACAACAAGTATTTGATAATAATTGATCCTTCTCTCCATATTGAAATAGTCTCTTCATTTGGCTTCTCGAATGACACACTGTGCAGCTGTGTTTTTGTTGTTGTTTCCAGTTTTACTGTCTACTCGTTTTCACCTTTTTGCTGGAGATTTCACCTTCCTGACTTTTAGAGAGTAGGGTGCAGCCTCACTCACAACTCAGAATATTCATGGGAGCTGCTCACAATCCATGGTTTAAAGTTCTACCTAGTTGTACATCCAATGCCAATCTCTCTTCTAAATGCCAATTGAACATTTCCGCTTGGATGTTCATAGTTACCTACACATATTTGCTCTCATTATCTTCCCCCATCAAGGGAAGCAACAACTCATTTGTTCAAGTATTCCAAGGAAAATTCTGAGTTATCATTGATTTTCCTTTCTCACCCACTCTATACCTGATCAAAACTTATGCTCTATGAAATATAAAATATTTGAAATAAGTATATGAATAATCTCCAGCCTGGAATAGACCAAAACACACCTTCCAATCAATCACTTCCAATCTTGCCCTCTCTTATTCCATAGACTATTCTCTGCAGCCATCAGAAAAATTCCATTAAAAGGGTGATGATTGACCTTCTATCAGATTCAGAATCAAAGTCAAAATTCTTATCAAGTATCTACATAACCTAGTGACTGTTCATCTCTTAATGACCCCTTTTTACCCCCTCCCAAAATAATGGAAGTTTTTTTTATCCTCAATGGCAAGTGAATGACATACATTTTTTGTTAACTGAAGGAATGAATGAGTTTATTGGTTTGGTCTAGAAAAGAGAATCCTCTTTGAGAGTTCCCTTGGACAGTGAGGAGATCAAGCCAGTCAATCCTAAAATAAATCAACAATAAATATTCATTGGAAGGACTGAGGCTGAAGCTGAAGAGAAGCTCCAGTATTTTGGCTACCTGATGTGAAGAGCCAGCTCATTGGAAAAGACACTGATGCTGGGAAAGATTGAGGGCAGGAGGAGAAGAGGATGACAGAGGATGAGAGGGTTGGATGGCATCACCGATTCAATGGACATGAGTTTGAGCAAACTCCAGGAAATAATGAAGGACAGGGAAGACTGGCGTGCTGCAGTCCATGGGGTCACAAAGAGTTGGACATGACTGAGTGACTTAAAAACAGCAACAACAACAAAAGAGACTATTCTGATTTTATTCAGCTCATGGCATTGAAGATAGACTGAAGGACTTAGGTGAAATAATCTGTGTAGTAGTTTCAATACAGACTTCAAAATAGTTTGAATATTTTTATGGCTAACATGGAAAAAAATTATTAGGTTAAAACTAAAAATATTGTTTTTATTTTTATGTGAGCTTGAAATTCACTTTTTTGGAAAAGACTTTCCCTTTCTTTTGGAAAATTGCCTTTAGTAGACTTTTTGATTATTGGTTAAGACATACATGTAGTGACATTACCTGAATGCCCATTTTTTGCACTGAGAAATTAAATTCTCTTTTTATGAATGGAAATTGACAGAAGAAGTAGAGGTATTATGTTGCCAACAAAGGTTCATCTAGTCAAGGCTAGGGCTTTTCCAGTGGTCATGTGTGGATGTGAGAGTTGGACCATAAAGAAAGCTGAGCATCAAAGAATTGATGCTTTTGAACTGTGGTGTTGGAGAAGACTCTTGAGAGTCCCTTGGACTGCAAGGAGATCCAACCAGTCCATCCTAAAGGAGATCAGTCCTGGGTGTTCCATGGAAGGACTGATGTTGAAGCTGAAACTCCAATACTTTGGCCACCTCATGCGAAGAGCTGACTCATTTGAAAAGACCCTGATGCTGGGAGGGATTGGGGGCAGGAGGAGAAAGGGATGACAGAGGATGAGATGGCTGGATGGCATCACTGACTCAATGGACATGAGTTTGAGTAAATTCCGGGAGTTGGTGATGGACAGTGAGGCCTGGCATGCTGTGGTTCATGGGGTCACAAAGAGTCAGACACGACTGAGTGACTGAACTGAACATTTATGAAGATCATGTTTTCTTTAAAGATTTAATTTTCTGAACAAGTATTTAGACTGTATTGAGTCTTAGAGCTCATAAAACTGAGTATATTAATAGAAAAGACCATGTCTTCCTCTTCATTATGAGATATTATTACTGATTTCACAGTAGTTGTTGTTCTTGCAGATCTTAGCATGATAGCAGACCTTACCCATTAGGGCTAATACCCAAGTGGACGGAGACTCAAAGTACACATATATAACTTCAAAAGTATACCTCTTGTGTAAATGTGTAAATGAATGCATTTGTTATCATATCTATCTCAAAATCCCCATCAGTTCTATTTAGTTCAGTTCAGTCGCTCAGTCGTGTCCAACCTTTGCTACCCCATGGACTGCAGAATCCCAGGCCTCCCTGTCCATCACAACTCCCGGAGTTTACTCAAACTCATGTCCATTGAGTCAGTGATGTCATCCAACCATCTCATCTTCTGTTGTCCCCTTCTCCTCCCGCCTTCAATCTTTCCAGCATCAGAATCTTTTCAAATGAGTGAATTCTTCTCATCAGGTGGCCAAAGTATTGGAGTTTCAGCTTCAGCATCAGTCCTTCCAATGAATAATCAGGACCGATCTCCTTTAGGATGGACTGGTTGGATCTCCTTGCAGTCCAAGGGACACTTGAGAGTCTTTTCCAACACCACAGTTTAAAGGCATCCACTTCTTCAGCGCTCAGCTTTCTTTATAGTCCAAATCTCACATTCATACATGTCTACTGGAAAAACTATAGCTTTGACTAGGCAGACATTTGTTGGCAAAGCAATGTCTCTGCCTTTAAATAAGCTGTCTAGGTTGGTCATAACATTTATTCCAAGGAGCAAATGTCTTCATTTCATGGCTGCAATCACAATCTGCAGTGATTTTGGAGCCCCCCAAAATAAAGTCTGTCACTGTTTCCCCTTCTATTTGCCATGAAGCAATGGCACAAGCAGAAAGTAAAGAGGAACTAAAAAACCTCTTGATGAAAGTGAAAGAGGAGAGTGAAAAAGTTGGCTTAAAGCTCAACATTCAGAAAACTAAGATCATGGCATCTGGTCCCATCACTTTATGGGAAATAGATGGGGAAACAGTGGAAACAGTGTCAGACTCTATTTTTGGGGGCTCCAAAATCACTGCAGATGGTGATTGAAGCCATGAAATTAAAAGACACTTCACCAGATGGTCAACACCGAAATCAGATTGAGGGGGGAGGAGCCAAGATGGCGGAGGAGTAGGACGGGGAGAACACTTTCTCCCCCACAAATTCATCAAAAGAGCATTTAAACGTCGAGTAAATTCCACAAAACAACTTCTGAATGCCGGCAGAGGACATCAGGCACCCAGAAAAGCAACCCAACTCTTCGAAAGGAGGTAGGAAAAAATATAAAAGACAAAAAAAGAGACAAAAGAGGGAGGGACGGAGTTCTGTCCCAGGAAGGGAGTCTTAAAAAGAGAGAAGTTTCCAAACACCAGGAAACCTTCTCACTGCCGAATCTGTGCCAAGCTTTGGAAGCACAGAGGGCAACATAAAAGGGAGAAAAAAGAATAAATAAACAATTAAAAATCGCAGATTGTGAGCCCTACGGTAACTCCCTCAGGGGAGAAGCAGCGCAGACGCCTGCACACGGCATTAGCTAGCGGGGGCTGGTCAGGGAAGCGCTGCGCGGGCTGTGTCCCTTAGAGTAAGAATCGGGCCCGAATGTCCTGAGCGCTATCTGAGCGAAATAATTTGGGCTAGCAAACCAGACTGTGGGATATCTACCATGTGAAAAGCCAGCCCTAACCTAAGACACCGCCAGGCCCGCGCACAGAACAAAGGACTGAACAGAGATAGCCGGCTGCAGACCTTCCCCCTCTGGTGACAGGCAGCCAGAGCCGGAAGGGGGCAATCGCAGCCCCAGAGAGACACTATCTATAAAACTGTAAGCAGGCTTCTTTGCTAACTAAAACTTCTTGGGGGTCTGGACGGTCAACATCTGCCTGAGAAGGTGCGCCGGTTTTACACCCAGATAACCGAGTGGCGGGGAGGCGATAAGTCGCAGCATTGGCGCTCGCCAAACACCTCATCACCTGAGCTGCTCGGATCTGGGAAGAACACAAAACGCAGGCCCAACCGAGTTTGCGCCTCTGAGGACTACCCAAGTGCCTGAACCTGAGCGGCTTGGACCTGGGAGCTCAGCCCAGGGCCAGCCTCTGATTGTTCCCGGCGGAACAACCTAGAGCCCGAGCAGTGTGGGCAGGGAGGCTACACGCACTGTGAGCGGAGGCAGACCCAGTGTGGCTGAGGCATTGCGAGCGCACGCCAGTGTTATCTGTTTGCAGCATCCCTCCCTCCCTCCCCACAGTGCGGCTGAACAAGTGAGCCTAAAAAAAAAAAAAAAAAAATAGTGTCCTCAACTGTCCCCTTTGTGTCAGGGCGGGAAGCAGACACTGAAGAGTCCAGCAAACAGAAGAAACTATAACAGAGGGAAACGCCTTGGAAGCTACAGGCCATAGATTAAAACCCTGTGGTTACTACGGACTACATAGTAAGGGGCCTATAGATCTTGAGAAATATAAGTCGGACCAAGGAACTAGCCAAAAATGAACTGAACCCACAATACTCACAACAAAACCAGAGAAAGACCTAGATATATTTTTACTATTTTTATGATCAATCTTTCTTTCTTTTTTTTTTAATTTTTTTTAAAAAAAATTTTAAGTCCTCTATTGTCCTTTAATTTTCACTTTTATAACTATTACTTTGCAAAAAAAAAAAAAAGACCCTATTTTTTTTTTTCTTCTTCAGCAAACTTCATATATAGATTTTATAATTTTTTGACTGTGTTTTTTTTTTTTTTTCTTTTTCTTCTTTTCTTTAACATTGTATTTTTGAAATTCCAAACTCTACTCTAGATTTTTAATTTTAGCCTTTTGGTATATGTTATCAATTTTGTACCTATAGTTTTTTTTTTATACTTTCTGTGACTTTTTTTTCCCCTCTGTTTCTTTCTCTTCTTCTTTTATATAACATCGTATATCTGCAATTCCAAACTCTACTCAAGATTTTTAATTTATGCTTTTTGGTATTTGATATCAATTTTGTACCTGTAGTTTCTTTATAATTTTCGCGACCTTGTTTGTTTTTCTTTGTTCGTTTTTTCTTTCTTTCTTTTCCTTCTTCTTTTCATTAACATCGCATTTTTGAAATTCCAAACTCTACTCTAGATTTTTAATTTTTGCTTTTATGTATTTGTTACCAATTTTGTACCTTTAAGAACCCAATCTTCAGGACACATTTTTCACTAGGGTACGAGATTACTGGCTTGACTGCTCTCTCTCCCTTTGGACTCTCCGTTTTCTCCACCAGGTCGCCTGTATCTCCTCCCTAACCCCTCTCTACTCTACCCAACTCTGTGAATTTCTGTGTGTTCCAGACGGTGGAGAACACTTAGGGAACTGATTACTGGCTGGATCTGTCTCCCTCCTTTTCATTTCCCCCTTTTATCCTTCTGGCCACCTCTGTCTCCTGCCTCCTTCTTCTCTTCTCTGTATAACTCCGTGAACATCTCTGAGCGGTCCAGTTGTGGAGTGCACATAAGGAAGTGACTACTGGCTAGCGCACTCTCTCCACTATTGATTCCACCTCATCTCATTTGGGTCACCTCTAACTCCCTCCTCCCTGTTCTCTTCTCCATGTAACGCTGTGAACCTCTCTGAGTGACCCTCACAGTAGAGAAACTTTTCATCTTTAACGTAGATGTTTTATCAGTGGTGCTGTATAGAAGGAGAAGTTTTGAAACTACTGTAAAAATAAGAGCGATAACTGGAAGTAGGAGGCTTAAGTCCAAACCCTGACTCCAGGGAACTCCTGACTCCAAGGAACATTAATTGACAGGAGCTCATCAAACGCCTCCATACCGACACAGAAACCAAGCACCACACAAGGGCCAACAAGTTCCAGGGAAAGACATACCAAGCAAATTCTCCAGCAACAAAGGAACACAGCCCTGAGCTTCAAGATACAGGCTGCCCAAAGTCACCCCAAAACCATGGACATCTCATAACCCATTACTGGACATTTCATTACACTCCAGAGAGAAGAAATACAGCTCCATCCACCAGAACATCGACACAAGCTTCCCTAACCAGGAAACCTTGACAAGCCACCTGTACAAACCCACACACAGCGAGGAAATGCCACAATAAAGAGAACTCCACAAACTGCCAGAATACAGAAAGGACACCCCAAACTCAGCAATTTAAAGAAGATGAAGAGACAGAGGAATAGCCAGCAGATAAAGGAACAGGATAAATGCCCACCAAACCAAACAAAAGAGGAAGAGATAGGGAATCTACCTGATAAAGAATTCCGAATAATGATAGTGAAATTGATCCAAAATCTTGAAATTAAAATGGAATCACAGATAAATAGCCTGGAGGCAAGGATTGAGAAGATGCAAGAAAGGTTTAACAAGGACTTAGAAGAAATAAAAAAGAGTCAATATATAATGAATAATGCAATAAGTGAAATTAAAAACACTCTGGAGGCAACAAATAGTAGAATAACAGAGGCAGAAGATAGGATTAGTGAATTAGAAGATAGAATGGTAGAAATAAATGAATCAGAGAGGACAAAAGAAAAATGAATTAAAAGAAATGAGGACAATCAGAGACCTCCAGGACAATATTAAATGCTACAACATTCGAATCATAGGGGTCCCAGAAGAAGAAGACAAAAAGAAAGACCATGAGAAAATACTTGAGGAGATAATAGTTGAAAACTTCCCTAAAATGGGGAAGGAAATAATGACCCAAGTCCAAGAAACCCAGAGAGTCCCAAACAGGATAAACCCAAGGTGAAACACCCCAAGACACATATGTATCAAATTAACAAAGATCAAACACAAAGAACAAATATTAAAAGCAGCAAGGGAAAAACAACAAATAACACACAAGGGAATACCCATAAGGATAACAGCTGATCTTTCAATAGAAACTCTTCAAGCCAGGAGGGAATGGCAAGACATACTTAAAATGATGAAAGAAAATAACCTACAGCCCAGATTATTGTACCCAGCAAGGATCTCATTCAAGTATGAAGGAGAAATCAAAAGCTTTTCAGACAAGCAAAAGCTGAGAGAATTCTGCACCACCAAACCAGCTCTCCAACAAATACTAAAGGATATTCTCTAGACAGGAAACACAAAAACGGTGTATAAATTCGAACCCAAAACAATAAAGTAAATGGCAACGGGATCATACTTATCAGTAATTACCTTAAACGTAAATGGGTTGAATGCCCCAACCAAAAGACAAAGACTGGCTGAATGGATCCAAAAACAAGACCCCTACATATGTTGTCTACAAGAGACCCACCTCAAAACAGGGGACACATACAGACTGAAAGTGAAGGGCTGGAAAAAGATTTTCCATGCAAATAGGGACCAAAAGAAAGCAGGAGTAGCAATACTCATATCAGATAAAATAGACTTTAAAACAAAGACTGTGAAAAGAGACAAAGATGGTCACTACATAATGATCAAAGGATCAATCCAAGAAGAAGATATAACAATTATAAATATATATGCACCCAACACGGGAGCACCGCAGTATGTAAGACAAATGCTAACAAGTATGAAAGGAGAAATTAACAATAACACAATAATAGTGGGAGACTTTAATACCCCACTCACACCTATGGATAGATCAACTAAACAGAAAATTAACAAGGAAACACAAACTTTAAACGATACAATAGACCAGTTAGACCTAATTGATATCTATAGGACATTTCATCGCAAAACAATGAATTTCACCTTTTTCTCAAGCGCACATGGAACCTTCTCCAGGATAGATCACATCCTGGGCCATAAAGCTAGCCTTGGTAAATTCAAAAACATAGAAATCATTCCAAGCATCTTTTCTGACCACAATGCAGTAAGATTAGATCTCAATTACAAGAAAAAAACTATTAAAAATTCCAACATATGGAGGCTGAACAACATGCTGCTGAATAACCAACAAATCACAGAAGAAATCAAAAAAGAAATCAAAATTTGCATAGAAACGAATGAAAATGAAAACACAACAACCCAAAACCTGTGGGACACGGTAAAAGCAGTCCTAAGGGGAAAGTTCATAGCTATACAGGCACACCTCAAGAAACAAGAAAAAAGTCAAATAAATAACCTAACTCTACACCTAAAGCAACTAGAAAAGGAAGAAATGAAGAACCCCAGGGTTAGTAGAAGGAAAGAAATCTTAAAACTTAGAGCAGAAATAAATGCAAAAGAAACAAAAGAGATCATAGCAAAAATCAACAAAACCAAAAGCTAGTTTTTTGAAAGGATAAATAAAATTGACAAACCATTAGCCAGACGCATCAAGAAACAAAGGGAGAAAAATCAAATCAATAAAATTAGAAATGAAAATGGAGAGATCACAACAGACAACACAGAAATACAAAGGATCATAAGAGAGTACTATCAACAATTATATGCCAATAAAATGGACAACGTGGAAGAAATGGACAACTTCTTAGAAAAGTACAATGTTCCAAAACTCGACCAGGAAGAAATAGAAATTCTTAACAGACCCATCACAAGCACGGAAATTGAAACTGTAATCAAAAATCTTCCAGCAAACAAAAGCCCAGGTCCAGATGGCTTCACAGCTGAATTCTACCAAAAATTTAGAGAAGAGCTAACACCTATCCTGCTCAAACTCTTCCAGAAAATTGCAGAGGATGGTAAACTTCCAAACTCATTCTATGAGGCCACCATCACCCTAATACCAAAACCTGACAAAGATCCCACAAAAAAAGAAAACTACAGGCCAATATCACTGATGAACATGGATGCAAAAATCCTTAACAAAATTCTAGCAATCAGAATCCAACAACACATTAAAAAGATCATACACCATGACCAAGTGGGCTTTATCCCAGGGATGCAAGGATTCTTCAATATCCGCAAATCAATCAATGTAATACACCACATTAACAAATTGAAAAATAAAAACCATATGATCATCTCAATAGATGCAGAGAAAGCCTTTGACAAAATTCAACATCCATTTATGATCAAAACTCTCCAGAAAGCAGGAATAGAAGGAACATACCTCAACATAATAAAAGCTATATATGACAAACCCACAGCAAACATTGTCCTCAATGGTGAAAAATTGAAAGCATTTCCTCTAAAGTCAGGAACAAGACAAGGGTGCCCACTTTCACCATTACTATTCAACATAGTTTTGGAAGTTTTGGCCACAGCAATCAGAGCAGAAAAAGAAATAAAAGGAATCCAAATTGGAAAAGAAGAAGTAAAGCTCTCACTGTTTGCAGATGACATGATCCTCTACATAGAAAACCCTAAAGACTCCACCAGAAAATTACTAGAACTAATCAATGACTATAGTAAAGTTGCAGGATATAAAATCAACACCCAGAAATCCCTTGCATTCCTATACACTAATAATGAGAAAACAGAAAGAGAAATTAAGGAAAGAATTCCATTCGCCATTGCAACGGAAAGAATAAAATACTTAGGAATATATCTACCTAAAGAAACTAAAGACCTATATATAGAAAACTATAAAACACTGGTGAAAGAAATCAAAGAGGACACTAACAGATGGAGAAATATACCATGTTCATGGATTGGAAGAATCAATATAGTGAAAATGAGTATACTACCCAAAGCAATCTACAGATTCAATGCAATCCCTATCAAGCTACCAACAGCATTCTTCACAGAGCTAGAACAAATAATTACACAATTTGTATGGAAAAACAAAAAACCTCGAATAGCCAAAGCGATCTTGAGAAAGAAGAATGGAACTGGAGGAATCAACCTACCTGACTTCAGGCTCTACTACAAAGCCACAGTTATCAAGACAGTATGGTACTGGCACAAAGGCAGAAATATAGATCAATGGAACAAAATAGAAAGCCCAGAGATAAATCCACGCACATATGGACACCTTATCTTTGACAAAGGAGGCAAGAATATACAATGGATTAAAGACAATCTCTTTAACAAGTGGTGCTGGGAACTCTGGTCAACCACTTGTAAAAGAATGAAACTAGAACACTTTCTAACACCATACACAAAAATAAACTCAAAATGGATTAAAGATCTAAACGTAAGACCAGAAACTATAAAACTCCTAGAGGAGAACATAGGCAAAACACTCTCTGACATACATCACAGCAGGATCCTCTATGACCCACCTCCCAAAATATTGGAAATAAAAGCAAAAATAAACAAATGGGACCTAATTAACCTTAAAAGCTTCTGCACATCAAAGGAAACTATTAGCAAGGTGAAAAGACAGCCTTCAGAATAGGAGAAGATAATAGCAAATGAAGCAACTGACAAACAACTAATCTCGAGAATATACAAGCAACTCCTACAGCTCAACTCCAGAAAAATAAATGACACAATCAAAAAATGGGCCAAAGAACTAAATAGACATTTCTCCAAAGAAGACATACAGATGGCTAACAAACACATGAAAAGATGCTCAACATCACTCATTATCAGAGAAATGCAAATCAAAACCACTATGAGGTACCATTTCACACCAGTCAGAATGGCTGCAATCCAAAAGTCTACAAGTAATAAATGCTGGAGAGGGTGTGGAGAAAAGGGAACCCTCTTACACTGTTGGTGGGAATGCAAACTAGTACAGCCACTATGGAGAACAGTGTGGAGATTCCTTAAAAAACTGGAAATAGAACTGCCTTATGATCCAGCAATCCTACTGCTGGGCATACACACTGAGGAAACCAGAAGGGAAAGAGACACATGTACCCCAATGTTCATCGCAGCACTGTTTATAATAGCCAGGACATGGAAGCAACCTAGATGTCCATCAGCAGACGAATGGATAAAAAGCAGTGGTACATATACACAATGGAGTATTACTCAGCCATTAAAAAGAATACATTTGAATCAGTTCTAATGAGGTGGATGAAACTGGAGCCTATTATACAGAATGAAGTAAGCCAGAAAGAAAAACACCAATACAGTATACTAACGCATATATATGGAATTTACAAAGATGGTAACAATAACCCTGTGTACGAGACAGCAAAAGAGACACTGATGTATAGAACAGTCTTATGGACTCTGTGAGAGAGGGAGAGGGTGGGAAGATTTGGGAGAATGGCATTGAAACATGTAAAATATCATGTATGAAACGAGTTGCCAGTCCAGGTTCGATGCACGATACTGGATGCTTGGGGCTGGTGCACTGGGACGACCCAGAGGGATGGAATGGGGAGGGAGGAGGGAGGAGGGTTCAGGATAGGGAACACAGGTATACCTGTTGTGGATTCATTTTGATATTTGGCAAAACTAATACAATTATGTAAAGTTTAAAAATAAAATTAAAAAAAAAATCAGATTGATTATATTCTTTGCAGCCAAAGATGGAGAAGCTCTATATAGTCAGCAAAACCAAGACCGGGAGTTGACTGTGGCTCAGATCATGAACACCTTATTGCCAAATTCATACTTAAATTGAAGAAAGTAGGGAAAGCCACTAGACCATTTAGATATGACCTAAATCAAATCTCTTACGATTATACAATGGAAGTGGGAAATATATTTAAGGAACTAGATCTGATATAAAGAGTGCCTAAAGAACTATGGACGAAGGTTACTGACATTGTACAGGAGACAGGGATCAAGACCATCCCCATGGAAAAGAAATGCAAAAAAGCAAAATGGCTGTCTGGGGAGGCCTTACAAATAGCTGTGAAAAGAAGAGAAGTGAAAAACTCTGAATGCAGAGTTCCAAAGAATAGCAAGAAGAGATAAGAAAGCCTTCCTCAGCGATCAATGCAAAGAAATAGAGGAAAACAACAGAATGTGAAAGACTAGAGATCTCTTCAAGAAAATTAGAGATACTAAGGGAACATTTCATGCAAAGATGGGCTCGATAAAGGACAGAAATGGTATGGACCTAACAGAAGCAGAAGATATTAAGAGGTGGCAAGAATACACAGAAGAACTATATGAAAGATCTTCATGACACAGATAATCACAATGATGTGATCACACACCTAGAGCCAGACATCCTGGAATGTGAAGTCAAGTGGGCCTTAGAAAGTATCACTACGAACAAAGCTAGTGGAGGTGATGGAATCCCAATTGAGTTGTTTCAAATTCTGAAAGATGATGCTGTGAAAGTGCTGCACTCAATACCCAGCAAATTTGGAAAACTCAGCAGTGGCCACAAAACTGGAAAAGGTCAGTTTTCATTCCAATCCCAAAGAAAGGCAATGGCAAAGAATTCTTGAACTACCACACAATTTCTCTCATCTCACAGGCTAGTAAAGTAATGCTCAAAATTCCCCAAGGCAGGCTTCAACAACACATTAACTGTGAACTTCCAGATGTCCAAGCTAGTTTTAGGAAAGGCAGAGGAACCAGAGATCAAATTGCCAACATCCGCTGTATACCGAAAAAGCAAGAGGGTTCCAGAAAACCATCTATTTCTGCTTTATTGACTATGCCAAAGCCTTTGACTATGTGGATCACCACAAACTGTGGAAAATTCTGAAAGAGATGGGAATACCAGACCACCTGACCTGCCTCTTGAGAAACCTATATGCAGGTCAGGAAGCAACAGTGAGAACTAGAAATGTAACAACAGACTGGTTCCAAATAGGAAAAGGAGTACGTCAAGGCTGTATATTGTCACCCTGCTTATTTAACTTATATGCAGAATACATTATTAGAAATGCTGGGCTGGAAGAAACACAAGCTGGAATCAAGATTGCTGGGAGAAATATCAATAACCTCAGATACACAGATGACACCACCCTTATGTCAGAAAGCGAAGAAGTGAAAGAAGAGAGTGAAAAAGTTGGCTTAAAGCTCAACATTCAAAAACTAAGATCATGGCATCTGGTCCCATCACTTCATGGGAAATAGATGGGGAAATAGTGCAAACAGTGTCAGACTTCACTTTGGGGGGCTCCAAAATCACTGTAGATGCTGATTGCAGCCATGAAATTAAGACACTTACTCCTTGGAATGAAAGTTATGACCAACCTAGATAGCATATTCAAAAGCAGAGACATTACTTTGCCAACAAAGGTCCATCTAGTCAAGTCTATGGTTTTTCCAGTGGTCATGTAGAGATGTGAGAGTTGGACTGTGAAAAAAGCTGGGTTCTGAAGAATTGATGCTTTTGATCTGTGGTGTTGGAGAAGACTCTTGAGAGTCCCTTGGACTGCAAGGACATCCAACCAGTCCATCCTAAAGGAGATCAGCCCTGGGTATTCTTTGGAAGGAATGATACTAAAGCTGAAACTCCAGTACTTTGGCCACCTCATGTGAAGAGTTGACTCATTGGAAAAGACTCTGTTTCTGGGAGGGGTTGGGGGCAGGAGGAGATAGGGACGACTGAGGATGAGATGGCTGGATGGCATCACTGACTCAATGGACATGAGTTTGAGTGAACTCCAGGAGCTGGTGATGGACAGGGAGGCCTGGTGTGCTGCAGTTCATGTGGTTGCAAAGAGTTGGACACGACTGAGCTAGTGAACTGAACTGAACTGAGTGGGACAAGATGCCATGATCTTAGTTTTCTAAATGTTGAGTTTAAGCCAACTTTTTTACTCTTCGGTTTCACTTTTATCAAGAGGCTCTTTAGTTCTTCTTCGCTTTCTGCCATAAGGGTAGTGTCATCTGCATATCTGAGGTTATTGACCCCAAACGGTCAAGTAAACAAATTGACCTCTTCAGAGAATTGTGTTCTCAGATCCTTAGATTTGTGCAAAGGAAGTCTAGTTAAAGGAAGAATACATTTCTTGTGGTCAGCTGTGTGTGTTGTTAAACATGATTTTTATAGGTTGTTGTTTGGTCATTAATTTGTGTCTGACTCTTTTGTAACTCCATGTACATAGCCCACCAGGCCACTCTGCCTGTGGAAGGATTTTCCAGCAAAAATATTGAAGTGATTTGCCATTTCCTTCTCCAGGGGATGTTCTCAACCCAGTGATCAAACCTACATCTCCTGCATTAGCAGGTAGATTCTTTATCACTGAGCCACCGGGGTATTTATATAAAACTATGTAATTAATTTTTCTTAATTCAATATGATATTTAAATTTTTAAAAACTGTAAACCAACATAAATTTATTCAGTTTTTTTTTATATTGTTGAATCATTCCACTTTCTGATAAGGATATAATTAAAAGAAAAATGTTCATCATTTTCTCTTTAGGTGAAAGTATTTAATGAATTATATATTTACATATGTAAAGACATATCTATTTTACCATTGAATGGGTTAATAGTTACTTAAATTATTTTAAAAATAATTTATTTGACAGATGCAATACACAGTATGTATTATATCAATTTAGTCTGGGAAATATTAATTTCAAATATTATAGAACTTTACTATGTGTTATGCCATCTAGCAGAAAAAAATCTACATTTATTTCCTGATATTTGAAATCATTGCATATTGTGTTTTTAAAAAATCAACTTGTGTGCTTTTAAAACAATTGTTGTATCTTACTTATAATCAATGATAAAAACTTTGGAAAATTCTGGCTGTGGTTTTAAAATGCTTTTCTTTAAGTATAATGGATTTGACTGACCTATAATTCCATAACTGTAAAGAGAAATTGAACATGATCTTTACCATATTTTCATTTTTTATTATCAATGATATTTGAAGCCACAGATATCTTTACATACTAAGTAAGGAATGCATTTAGATTACTGTATTTGACTAATATATGAGCAGCATCTTGGGGCAGTTTGACAGAATCATTATCATTTTTATGTTCCTCATTAAGCTGTTTTATCTCAAAATTGGTATTTCTTATATTCCCCAGCTCTAAATTATGGTACTTATGATATAAATTATACAATATGCATCAATAAATAAAAACACATTAATGCAATAACATCACAGTAGCTATACTCTACCAAGTAATATTTTGAAGGAAGATCTGCATCCTTATATGCTTATTTTATTTCCACTGACACAGATGTTTACTTGCTATTCAAATTAGTTAGTAAATTTTTGCTTTAAAAGGAAGGAGTAATAAAATCAAGACTTAGATATTCCTTTGGAAGCCACTAGATATCCACAGGTTGTATCTGGAAAATATTGATACCAACAACTCATATATAAATCTTCATCTATAATGACATCAAAACAACAACAATATCAACTGTGAAGCCTTACTGGTTAAAAACTGAGATGCTTAGGTGAGTCAGAAAGTGGAAATCTAAGTCCCACCCCCAGATTTTTCCCTCACTTCCCATAAACAACCTCTGAGGTTTTCTTGTAGGCAGACTCCTAGAGTCTTTCACATTTTGAAAACCGTAAACACCATCCCTTGTAGATGAGCTTATCTTTGAAATGAAGCTCCTTAATAGAAAATTTCAAGCTCTCCCTTTGGTAAAGATTATACAAAAAATACTGAGTGAATTTTAAAACACTTCACAGAGTTAGTCTCATCATTATACTGGTGAACTAGGGGTCAAAGTAATTGAATTTGTAAAGAGGCACAAAGGATATCTGGTGAATTAAATTATAATTAGAGTGTGATAACATATGATACATAATGTGAATGCAAATATAAATGAAAAAATACTTTAAGTAGTTTTTATCTTTCATTTCTCTGGAATAATATGCCTAACTTCTACTACCTTGTCTTAAAGATTATGTGGGTGTCTGAGACTAGTTACCAGAAATTTTGCTGCTGCTAAGTCACTTCAGTCGTGTCCGACACTGTGTGACCCCATAGACGGCAGCCTACCAGGCTCCCCCATCCCTGGGATTCTCCAGGCAAGAACACTGGAGTGGGTTGCCATTTCCTTCTCCAATGCATGAAAGTGAAAAGTGAAAGTGAAGTCGCTCAATCATGTCCGACTCTTAGCGACCCCATGGACTGCAGCCTACCAGACTCCTCTGTCCATGGGATTTGCCAGGTAAGAGTACTGGGGTGGGGTGCCATTGCCTTCTTTGACCAGAAATGTTAATATTACTTTATTTTTATTCTTTCACCGATGTGAAAGCACAGCTGGGAAATTAAGTGCAAATGCAAACATTTCCTTAGCAAAATTCTTTGTACTCTTGTAAAAATCATTGGTATCTATTTGTTTTAATGACAAATCCTATCCACCATTTGTCATTATTCATTAACAACATGGATTTGATTCAAAAAGAATAGTCAGGTCATCTAAGTCTTTTTGGAGTATTCCTTTCCAGGCTCTTTTTGGCTATAAAATTATTGAATTTCAAATAATTTTCTCTCCTATTCTACAGATGAATCTCATTTGATGTTCAGCTCACATTCCATATTTCTCCTTTTAGTTCATTTATTTTAGGTGATTTCCCCTCCTGGTATTTTCAGTTCCTTTAAATATTCTGATGTATGTAAATTGCAATAATGTATTTCCTTATAATGGCACTGTTGATCTATCTATATGCAGAACTAACCCTGTGGCACTTAACCAGCTACTCTCTTCTTCTAGACAATTTCCATTTGAATCATTCTCACAGCTTTTATTCACCTAAATATATTGAATTATATTCTTAGCCAAACTACTTTGAAAATGGCATATCTCGTAAGTCATGACTGATTACCTTTTCAGGCCAACTATACTAAATGTCACTAGAAGGGGATCATGAAGGCATGTTAATCTTTTGGGGGCACTAGAATGCCACAGAGGTTTCTGGGCCCTGAATAATTGTTGTTAAAGCATGTCTTTATTAAAAATACTCAGTAAGAGATATATAAGAGTTTTTCCACATTGCTTTCTAGGGAATGCTTCTTTTTATAAGAATAGACATCTGCAAGTCTAAGTCATCCAAGAAGGTGCCAGAAAATGCATTTCTGAAATAAGAATGCATCTTTATAATTAATGTGCAAAATTAAGGCATATTTCCTCCTGCAGAAATGCTATTTGTAAAGAAATGAGGAAATATAAAGATTTATAGCTATGAACATATTTGATTAGCAGTTTCCTTCATCTACTAAAATATATGAAGATAACAAAATCAAAAACAAAACTTAGACTGATAAGCAATTTATTGGTAGACTAGAGAGATTATCTACTTACTGCAACACTGATTGAGCTTGACAGGGAAAGAAAAATCAGTGGGCAGTTTGTGCTTCTTTATAAATTAAGCAATTGGTTCCCATCCTTCTCTTTTTTCTCTAAATAAGAGATCAGGAATCTGTACCAAACAGAATATTAGGCAGTGTGCAATGTTTTTAGGGCACCCTAAATGCTGAAACTTTTCTTCTGTTTGCTCTCTACTCATCTTTCTATATGCTCAGTCGCTCAGTATGTCAGACTTTTGTGACCCCATGGACTGTAGCCCACTAGGCTCCTCTGTCTGTGGAAATATCCAGGCTAGAATACTGGAGTGGGTTGCCATTTCCTCCTCCAGAGGACCTTCCTGACCCAGGGATAGAAACTGGGTCTCTTGTATCTCCTGCATTGGCAGGGGGACTCTTTACCACTAGTGCCACCTGGGACTTTATTATCAAAGACATCATTATCATATGACTGGCAAATTCTTCTGGAAATAAATTAGCAATGAAAAATGTTTTTTTTTTTTTCCAACCCATCACCATGTTTCAAGAAGAGCTACAATATACATCGCACTGGATCATCAAGAACCTTGTTTTAGAAGTCTCTGAACTTCTAAAGTTTTAGAGACTTCTAAAAAGGTGGCTCCTAAACTCAGTGGTAAAGAATCTGACTGCCAAACTAGTACAGCCACTATGGAGGACAGTGTGAAGATTCCTTAAAAAACTGGAAATAGAACTGTCATACCACCCAGCAATCCCACTGCTGGGCATACACACCAAGGAAACCAGAATTGAAAGAGACACGTGTACCCCAGTGTTCATTGCAGCACTGTTTATAATAGCTAGGATATGGATGCAACATAGATGTCCATCAGCAAATGAATGGATAAGAAAGCTATGGTACATATACATGATGGAATATTACTCAGCTATTAAAAAGAATGCATTTGAATCAGTTCTAATGAGGTGGATGAAACTGGAGCCTATTATACAGAGTGAAGTAAGTCAGAAAGAAAAACACCAATACAGTATATTAACACATATATATGGACTTTAATAAGATGGTAGCAATGACCCTACATGTGAGACAGCAAAAGAGACACAGATATAAAGAACAGACTTTTGGAGTCTGTGGGAGAAGTTGAGGGTGGGATGATTTGAGAGAATAGCATTGAAATAAGTATATTACCATATGTGAAATAGATCACCAGTCCAAGTTTGATGCATGAAACAGGGCACTCAAAGCCCGTGTACTGGGACAACCCAGAGGGATGGGATGGGGAGGAGGGAGGGAGGTGGGAGGGGGGTTCGGGATGGGGGACACATGTACACCTACGACTGATTTATATCAGTGTATGGCAAAAACACCACAATAATGTAATTACCCTCCAATAAAATAAATTAATTAATTAAAAAAAAAAAAACATCCTGCCTGACAATGCAGGAGACCTGGGTTTGATACTTGGGTTTGGAAGATCCCATGGAGGAGGGCACAGCAATTCACTCCAGTATTCTTGCCTGGGGAATTCCATGGACAGATAAGCCTGGTGGGCTATAGTCCATGTGGTTGCAAAAAGCCGGATACAACTGAGCTCCTACATGCAGGGCCCCAGGGAATGAAGCATCTCTGGGTTGGCTTTTACAATGGATGCCAAATAAAAAGTTCTTCCCTCACTGCAGTTCCCAAATGCCTAAAATTTTCCATAGGGTGGGATGCCTCTCACCTCAACAGATTTCTGCATAATTTACAGAAGTGTCCTCAGGAAAAGAAGCACTCTGAATGTTATTTACAAAATGTACATCTAAAAGACAACAACTGGTAATAAAGGGAGAGGAATATTAAAGGTACACTGAAAGTTGAAAGTCTCTCAGTCATGTCTGACTCTTTGGTAGCTCTTTTCTTTTCCAGGGGATCTTCCCAACCCAGAGATCAAACCCAGCTCTCCTGCATTGCAGGCGGATTCTTTTTTTTTTTTTTATTTCAGTTGGAGGTTAATTACTTTACAGTATTGTACTGGTTTTTGCCATACATTGATATGAATCAGCCATGGGTTTACATGTGTTCCCCATCCTGAACCCCCTCCCACCTCCCCCCCATCCCATCCCTCTGGGTCATCCCAGTGCACCAGCCCTGAGCACCCTGTCTCATGCATCGAACCTGGACTGGTGATCTGTTTCATATATGATAATATACATGCTTCAGTGCTATTCTCTCAGATCATCCCACCCTCGCCTTCTCCCAGAGAGTCCAAAAGACTGTTCTATACATCTGTGTCTCTTTTGCTGTCTTGCATATAGGGTTATCATTACCATCTTTCTAAATTCCATATATGTGTGTTAGTATACTGTACTGGTTTTTTTCTTTATGGCTTACTTCACTCTGTATAATAGGCTCTGGTTTCATCCACCTCATTAGAACTGATTCAAATGTATTCTTTTTAATGGCTGAATAATATTCAATTGTGTATATGTACCACAGCTTTCTTATCCATTCATCTGTTGGCCAGCTGAGCCACCAGGGAAGCCCAAGAATACTGGAGTGGATAGCCTATCCCTTCTCCAGGGGATCTTCCTGGCCCAGGAATCAAACCAGGGTCTCCTGCATTGCAGGTGGATTCTTCATCAACTGAGCTACCAGGGAAGCAAAAGGTACACTAGATCCTCTGAAATGGAACAGTTTAAAAAAGCTAGAATGATGCCTGGCAAACTCAGATGAGCTTAAAAGTGAAAACAAATGATGCCTGGCAAACTCAGATGAGCTTAAAAGTGAAAACATCTATCTGTCTATCTATCTATCTATCTATATATATCTATACTTATTTTCTGAAAACTGAACTTAAACACTAGCCATTGGCCACTGCACAGGACAATTATCTAGACAGAAGAGCATGTTGAAGAACAAAACAAGCCAACACTTGATTTTGAAAATGGTTCTTAGTCAGAAGGGAAAAGATATACAAGGAGACAAAACATATATTGGAAAATATATCTACAGGAAGAAAAAATTATTTCTTAGGTGGTCAATGAAGTTTGAAATAATATTGTCTATGAAGGAGAATGAAAGAGTGTGAGAAGAATAAAATATTTTTGAAATGATATAAAGGTGAAATAAAAGTAAAACTGAATTAAATTCAAAGAAAGAGGCTCTTAAAAGAAAGATCATAAAGAAAACAAAATTGCATTAGCAGAAAGAAAACTACAGCTGAATCTTGAACAATCCAGGTTTGAGCAGACAAAGTAATGCAAAATCTAATGAGTTATGTTTCAAGCTGGTTTAAAACTCAACGTTCAGAAGAATAAGATCAGGGCATCACGTCCCATCACTTCATGGCAAATAGATAGGGAAACAATGGAAACAGTGACAGACTTTATTTTCTTGGGCTCCAAAATCACTGCAGATGGTGACTGCAGCATGAAATTTAAAGACACTTGTTCCTTGGAAGAAAAGCTATGACAAACCTAGAAAGCATATTAAAAAGCAGAGGCATTACTTTGCTGACAAAGATCCATCTAGTCAAAGCTATAGCTTTTCCAGTAGCCATGTATGGATGTGAGAGTTGGACCATAAAGAAAGCTGAGCGCTGAAGAATTGATGCTTTTGAACTGTGGTGTTGGAAAAGACTGTTGAGTGTCCCTTGGACTGTAAGGAAATTAAACCAGTTCTTTTCCTTAGGAAATCATCCTGAATATTCATTGGCAGGACTGATACTGAAGCCAAAGTTCCAACACTTTGGCCATCTGATGAGAAGAACTAACTCATTGGAAAGACCCTGATGCTGGGAAAGATCGAAGGTGGGAGAAGAAGGGGACGACAGAGGATGAGACAATTAGATTTCATCACAAAATTGATGGACATGAGTTTGAGCAAGTCTCGGGAGTTGTTGATGAATGGGGATTCCTGGCTTGCTGCAGTACATGGGGTCACAAAGAATAGGACACAACTGAGTGACTAAATTGAACTGAATGAGTGATGTTGAGAAAAAACATGAGAAAATTTTTGTAGAGATGTAGGAAGGAAATGATAAATAAGGATGGAAGTGGGCCACACAAATATTATTAATGTTCTTGAGTAGATGCAAGGATGGTCAAATGAGAAGTGTCAATAAATAGTGAGATTTTTTTTTTGTAATGAAGAATGGCTACATATCAGTGTCTCTTTTGCTGTCTCGTATACAGGGTTATTGTTACCATCTTTCTAACTTCCATATATATGCATTAGTATACTGTATTGGTGTTTTTCTTTCTGGCTTACTTCACTCTGTAGAACAGTCTTTTGGACTCTGTGGGAGAGGGAGAGGGTGGGATGATTTGGGAGAATGGCATTGAAACGTGTATAATATCATATATGAAATGAGTCACCAGTCCAGGTTCAATGCACGATACTGGATGCTTGGGGCTGGTGCACTGGGACGACCCAGAGGGATGGTACGGGGAGGGAGGAGGGAGGAAGGTTCATGATGGGGAACACATGTATACCTGTGGCGGATTCATGTTGATATATGGCAAAACCAATACAATATTGTAAAGTTAAAAAATAAAATTAAATTAAAAAAAAGAATGGCTATGTGTTTTTTTGTTATTTTAAAGATCACTTCCCGTTTTTCAGTTATGACAATATATTAGCTATATTGAACACGTTGCACAATACATCCTTATAGACTTATATCCAATAGTTTGTACCTCCCACTTCTCCAGCATTAAAATACCTCTACCCCACTCCCTACTGCTAACAATAAATATGTTCTCTATGTTTGGGTTGCTACTTTTATATTATATTCATTAGTTTGTTAAATTTTTAGGTTCTACCTATAAGAGGTATCATATAGTATTTGGCTTTCTCTGTCTTATTTCACTTAGCATAACACCCTCTAAGTCCAAGCATGGTGCTTCAAACGGTAAAATTTCATTCTTGTTATGACTGAGTAGTACTCATTGTCATTGCAGAAGTAAATGGCAGCCCACTCTTGCATTCTTGCCTGGAGAATCCCATAGACAGAGGAATCTGGTAGGCTACAATCCATGGGGTCACAAACAGTTGGACACGACTGAGCAACTGAGCATTCCATTGTCATATATATAATTTTCTTAATCCACCCACCTGTTGATTTACACTTAGATTGCTTCCACACCTTTAGTTATCATCGTTGTTCAGTCATTCAGTCATGTCTAACTCTTGGCTACCCCATGAACTGCAGCATGCCAGGATTCCCTGCCCTTTACTATATCACTGTTTCCTCAAACTCATGTCATTGAGCTGATGATGCCATTTAGCCATGTCATCTTCTGTCACTTACTTCTCTTTCTGCCCTCAATCTTTCCCAGGATCATGGACTTTTTCAGTGAGTCAGCTGTTTGCATCAGATGGTCAAAGTATTGGAGCTTCAGCTTTAGCATCAGTCCCTCCAATGAATATTCAGGACTGATTTACTTTAGGATGGACTGGTTGGATGTCCTTGCACTCCAAGGGACTCTCAAAGAATTTTCTCCAACACCACAGTTCAAAAGCATCAATTCTTCAGCACTCAGCCTTCTTTATGGGCTAATTCTTATATTCATACATGATTACTGGAAGAATCATAGTTTTGATTATATGGACTTTGTTGGCAAATTAATGTCTCTGTTTTTTAATACCCTGCCTAGCTTTCATAGATTTTCTTCCAAGGAGCAAGTGTCTTTAAATGTCATGGCTGCAGTCACCATCTGCAGAGATTTTGGAGCCCAAGAATATAAAAGTTTGTCATTGTTCCCTTTTGTTCCCCATCTGTTTGCCATGAAGTGATGGGACAAGATACCGTGATCTTCATTTTTTGAATATTGAATTATAAGCCAGCTTTTTAACTCTCCTCTTTCACCTTCATCAAGAGGCTCTTTAGTTCCTCTACACTTTCTGCCATTAGAATGGTGTCATCTGAATATCTGAGGTTACTTATATTTCTCCCAGTAATCTTGATTCAAGCTTGTGCTTCATCCAGCCCAGAATTTCACATGATATACTCTGCATAGAAGTTAAATAAGTAGGGTGACAATATACAGCCTTGATGTACTCCTTTTCCAATTTGGAACCAGTCATTGTTCCATGTTTGGTTCTGCACACAGGTTTCGCAGGAGGCAGGTAAGGTGATCTGGTATTTCATCTCTTGAAGAATTTTCTGCAGTTTGTTGTGACCCACACAGTCAAAGTTTTAGCATAGTAAATAAAGCAGAAGTAGAGTTTTTCTGGAATTCTCTTGCTCTTTCTATGATCCAACGGATGATGGCACTTTGATTTCTGGTTTGTTTGCCTTTTCTAAATCTAGCTTGTACATCTGGACATTCTCCATTATCATACTGTTGAAACCTAGCTTGAAGGATTTTGAGCATTACATTGCTATATGCGAAATGAGTGCAACTGTGTGCTAATTTGAATAATGTTGCTGTTAACATTAGGGTGTATGTACCTCCTTGAATAATGGTGTCTCCAGGTGGCTTAGTGGTAAACAATCTGCTTGCCAATGAAGGAGACATAGAGGATGCATCTTCAATCTTTGGGTCAAGAAGATCCCCTGGAGGAGGAAATGGCAATCCACTCCAGTATTCTTGCTCGGAAAATTCCATGGAGATGGGAACCTGATAAGCTACAGCCCACGGAGTCACAAAGAATCAGACAGGACTGAACGACTGAGCAGACACACACACACACACATCTCTTTGAATTAGTGTTTCTATTCTTTTTCAGATATATACCCAGAAGTGGACTTGCTGAGTCATACGGTAGTTCTATATTCAGTTTGTTGAGAAACCTCCATACCGATTTTTACAGTGGCTGCAACAATTTACATTTCCACTAACAGTCTACAAGTACTCCCTTTTCCTCACATCCTCGTCAGCATTTATTTGTGTTATTTTTGCGGATGGCCATTCTGACAAGTGTGAGATGATATCATATTGTGGTTTTGATTTTCGTTTCCCTGATGATTATTGATGATGAACATCTTTTCAAGTGCTTGTTTGACACTTTCACTTCCTCTTCAGAAACATATGTATCCAGTTCCTCTGGCCAGTTTTTAATTGGGTTGTGTTTTTCTGATGTTGAGTTGTACAAACTGTTTATATATGATGGATATTAATCTCTTATCAGTCATTTGTTGTTGTTGTTCAGTTGCTAAGTTGTGTCTGATTCTTTGTTTCCTCATGAACTGTAGCACACTAGGCTTCCCTGTCCTCCACTATCTCCTGGTGTTTCCTCAAATTCATGTCCATTGAGGCAGTGATGCTAACTAACTGTCTCATCATCTGCCACCCCCTTATCCTTTGGCTTTCAATCTTTCCTAGCATCAGGGTCTTTTCCAATGAGTTGGCTCTTTGCATCAGGTGGTCAAAGTATAGGAACTTTGCTTCAGCATCAGTCCTTCCAATGAATATTTGGGGTTGATTTCCTTTAGGATTGACTGGTTTGATCTTGCAGTCAAAGGGACTCTCAAGCATCTTCACATGAACCTCAATTCAAATAATCAATTCTTCTGTAGTCAACCTTCTTTATGGTTCAAAATGATTTGCAAATATCTCCTTCTAATCAGTAGTTTGGCTTTGTGTTTTGTGGATGGTTGCCTTTGCTGTGCAAAAACTTTTAAGCATAATTCTTCTCATTTTCACTATTATTCCCTTTACTTTAGGAAACAGATACAGACAAACTATTGCTGCGATGCACACACATCAAAGTGTGCTCTGTTGATGTTTTCCTCTGGGAGTTTATAATATCTGGTCTTCCATTTAGATCTTTAATCTGAGTTCCTTTTTGTATATGTTATTAGACAATGTTGCAATTTCATTCCTTTTCATTTAGCTGTCCAGTTTTCCCAGCACTACTTAGTGAATAAACTGTATTTTCTCTATTGTGTATTCTTGTCTCCTTTGTCATAAATTAATTTACCATAAGTGCATGGTTTTATCTTTGGATTCTACCCTGTTTCATGTGCCTTTTTTTTTGTGCCAGAACCATATCATTTTGATTGCATTACAGCAGTCTGAATTCAGGGAGCATGATTTGTCCTACTCTGCTCCTCTTTCTCAAGATTGTTTTGGCTATTTGAGATGTTTTGCATTTCAAATAAATTTTAAAATTATTCTTTCTAGTTCTGTGAAAAATGACATTGGTATTTTAATAGGTATACAGCTTCCCTGGTGGCTCAGATGGTAAAGAACTTGCCTGGTTCAATCTGGTTCAATCCCTGGGTTGAGAAGATCACCTGGAGAAGGTAATGGCTACACACTTCCTTATTCTTTCCTGGAAAATTCCATGGACAGAAGAGTCTGGCAGGTTACACACACACACACAAACACACACACACACACACACACACACATACACACATCTACATATATCATCAAAATAGCTATGGCATTTTCATCAAATATGTAGATGCCTTGGGTGGTATGGTCAATTAACAATATTGATTATTCCAGTCTAAGCACATAGAATAACTTTCCAACTGTGTGTGTCATCAACAACTTCTCTCATTAGTGTCATATAGTTTTTGGAGCACTGATGATCTACCTCCTTAGATAGGTTTATTTTATTATTTTTGATGTGATGGCAAATGGTAAATGGGATTGTTTCCTTAATTTCTCTTTCTGAAACTTCATTGTTACTGTATAGAAATAGAAGAGATTTATATATATATATATAAATTTTGTATCCAACAACTTTACTGAATTCATTGATGAACTCTAGTCATTTTCTATAGGTGTATCTAACATTTTCTATGTATAGTATAATGCAATTTTAATAGAAGAAATCCTCCTTTTTTGAACTGAATAAAATGAAGAAAATTCATATTCCAGACAAAATAAATGGAAATGTTAATGAAAAGGTATCCATGTACACTTTAGACAAAACATGTACATACACATATATGTGTGTAAACACAAGCCATATAAGGAGTAACATTATGAACCATTTTATAGATTTCCTGGGTTCAATCCCTGGGTTGGAAAGATCCCCTGGAGAAGGAAATTTTGGCAACCCACTCCAGTATTCTTGCCTGGGAACTCCCATGGACAGAGGAGCCTAGCAGGCTATAGTCCATGGAGTCACAAAAGAGTAGCACATGCCTCAGCGACAGAACACACACACACACAGATTTCCTTTAGAATATAAAATATTAAAAGACATTGTACAATGCACAAATATGGCCTTTAATGAAAATTTTTTGTGTTAATGTTTGTTGGATTGTTTTAGTTTTAATCTGGAAATAATAAAGAGACAATCACATATACAGCTTTATTCAGAAAAGTTATTAATTACATGTCTTATCTGTAAAATTTTTTGAAGGTTATATCCTAGGTGAATGACATGAATCCAAATTAAATGCTAAGCGTTTGGGAAAAGACATACAAACTTTTTAAAAATGAAAATTAGAAATATAAGCTTTAATATGAAATATAATACAGTCAGGGCTTTCCTGGTGACACAGTGGTAAAGAATCCACCTGCTATGCAGGAGACAGAGGAGACATGGGTTTGATCCCTGGGTGGGGAAGAACCCCTGAAGGACGGCATGGCAACCCACTTCAGTATTCTTGCCTAGAGAATCCCATGGACAGAGGAGTCTGGCGGGCTACAGTCCGTAGGGTCACAAAGAGTTGGACATGATTGAAGCAAATGCACATGTAATACAAATAATGGAAACAAACAATATGTATATGCATGAACATCATATTCTAACAATTCATAATTGTTGTGCATGTTTAGGAGGATTCTGGAAATTCACCTAAATGATTTGTGAAATAGATACCTCCAGGAAGGTGAATTATTTGGGAAAAAGACAAAGAGCCAAACAATTTTGCACCATTGAGTCTGTAAATTCTTCAATATTATTTATTTCATAGCCTATACATATAATAATAACTTGACAGATAAACTAGAATATATATAAATACATATATGAAAATATTACATAATGCATAATCAATATATTATACATATTTTTGGAAAAAATTGTTTAAAGGATTTAGTGATAGCTAGCATTTTTGCTAATGCAATTCAATGCCTCTCTGAAAAGACAAACTCCATAACATACTTCAATCCTTGGAGTCATCTGCATATTCAAGGAGAAAGATTACCTAAATTATAAGTGCAATGATTAGAGTGAGTGTTCTGGCTGTGTTCTTTTTTTTTTTTAATATAAATTTATTTAATTTAATGGAGGTTATCTGGCTGTGTTCTAAAGACTTTAAGAGACAGTATATATATTTTGTCTTTTAGTTCTCATTACCACCCTATTAGATAGGTTGCATTATAATCCCTATATCATAGCTGAGGAAAGAGTTGATTAAGTAATCTACTTAAGGTAAAAATGAGAGCAGCAGAGTCAGGATGTAAACACAGGCCATCAGGCTCCACAGTACACTGGGCAATTCTGCTTCTACAATGGATTCAAACTAAAAAGACTACATAACAATGTGGACTATTTTGATGATAATTGAAAAGAATTTGAATGCACTCTAATAAATAATATGAATATAATTCTAAAAAATAACTAAATATATACTATACACAGAAAAATAAACTGGAAGGAAATATTAATAGAGGTTTTAATGGTCCTGGCATCACCTATGATTATTATTAAAAGCACCATATTTATAAGAACTAAAATGTACAATCATCCCTTTCACTATCTTAAATATTAAAAGTACAAAAAAAAATAAAAGTACATATGTGCACATAAATAGATAAATAAGTGAATATATAGATAAAACAGTTCATCTGGGAGCTGATATTCTCAAAATACTAAAGATTAAAGAAGTTATTATCAATCAAGAAATCCTAACATTCAAAGAGGCAATCAGTGCTCTGGCAAGAAATCAACAAAGAGAAAAACATTTTCATGTAATTTGTATTGCTTCTGTGTTTGGATGAACAAAAGCATTAAAGTACAACAAAAGCATATTTTATCTCATGTATTATATATACAAGTTTTAGTTTAAAACTTAAAGAGAAATGAGCCATTTTACAAAAATATTCTGATTGTCAGAGATATTGCCTGGATAATATGAACCTGAACTAGAAGGCAGATATAAAGCTTCTGTATTGAAAGTTATAGTGGCTGAGGATGTACACAGGTGAGGGGTCCTGGTGTTGCTGATTTATAAACAGCAGTTTGAAAACCAACTTCTTTCTTTATCTCATAATACTACATTTTGAGATAACAGTTGCCTTTAATTATTTTTGTTTCAATATGTTTTTAAATAACTTGAATTATTCATTCTTCACAAGTATGGAGCCAAAATTAGCTAGAGAGACTGTGTGTTATTCCTGATTGAAATTCAACCAGATTCAGATATAGCTCCAGCCCCAGGTAGGCACATATGATTCTGCTTGAGTAGTTTTGTGAAGGAGATAAACAAATTATTGAACAAACAAAGGCTGGCCGATGGGCCAAATATCATTTCACTTTTTTTTATTGAATGGCCAAACTGCCAAATTGCTGAATAGTTGTCTGAAAGTTATTATTTGTTCCCTGAAAGCTCTGTCACTGATCCTGATCCGGTATTTTTTATATAGAATTGGGTGGCGTTTTTCTCTAATCCAGTATATAATCTGTTGTGTGTTGAAAACATATGACTTTATGTACTTATGCCCTTCCCATTACCTACCATAGCATTGGCTTCTGTTTGTCATTAAAGTAGCAACAAACGATAATTGTCAATGCAAGACCAGACTTTCTGAAACAGGTGATGTCTTAGTTTTGCAAAACTTGAAATAGAGAAAAGACAGGAAAATGTGTTCAAGGAAAAGAGAGTAGCTTTTTAAAAACCATGGTTTATAACAAAGCAAGATATGCCCCAAATGTGTTGAAACAAAACCTGTGAGGATGAAAAGTTATATGAACAGGAAAAAGAGGGAGATAGCTACAATGATGCCTAAAATGAAAGCAGAGAGCAGAATCTATGAAGTCCAGCTTGATCTTCCAAGACAGAGAGACACTTTGAGAGACTTACAGCAGAATAGCAACAGTTTTAAAATTTAGACATATCACCTTGTTGACAGCATTCTTGTTGTTGTTTTTCAGTGGCTCAGTCGTGTCCAACTCTGTTACCCCATGGACTGCAGCACACCAGGTTTCTTTGTCCTTCACCAACTCCCAGAACTTGCTCAAACTCGTGTCCATTGAGTCAGTGATGCCATCCAGCCTCTCATCCTGTCATACACTTCTCCTCCTGCCTTCAATCTTTCCCAGCATCAGGGTCTTTTCCAATAAGTCAGTTCTTCACATCAGGTGGCCAAAGTATTGGAGCTTCAGCTTCAGCATCAGTCCTTCCAACGAATATTCAGGATTGATTTCCTTTTTGGATTGACTGGTTTGATCTCCTTGTAGTCCAAGGGACTACCTAGAGTCTTCTCCAACATTCCAGTTCAAAAGCATCAATTCTTTGGCACTCAGCTCTCTCTCCAACTCTCTTATCCATACATAAGTACTGGAAAAATCATAGCTTTGACTTGATGGACCTTTGTCAGCAAAGTAATATCTCTGCTTTTTAGTAAGCTGTCTAGGTTGGCCATAAGTTTTCTTCCAAGGAGCAAGTTTCCTTTCATTTCATAGCTGCAGTCACCACCTGCAGTGATTTTGGAGCCCAGGAAAATAAAAGTCTGTCACTGTTTCCATTGTTTCCCCATCTATTTGCCATGAAGTGATGGGACTGGATGCCGTAATCTTAGTTCTTCAAATGTTGAGTTTTCAGCCAACTTTCTCACTCTCCTCTTTCACCTTCATTAAGAGGTTCTTTATTTCCTCTTCACTTTTTGCCTCATGGGTGGTGTCATCTGCATATATGAGGTTATTGATATTTCTCCTGACAATCTTGATCCCAGCTTGTGCTTCATTCAGCCTGGCATTTCTCATGATGTACTCTGCATATAAATTAAATAAGCAGGGTGACAGTATACAGCTTTGATATACTCCTTTCCCAATTTCGAACCAGTCCTTCTTGACCAGCATACACGTTTCTCAGGAGGCAGGTAAGGTACTCTGGTATTCCCGTCTCTTGAAGAATTTTCCACAATTTGTTGTGATCCTCATTCAAAAGCTTTAGGGTAGTCAATGAAACAGAAGTAGATGTTTTTCTGGAGTCTCTTGCTTTTTCTATGATCCAATGGATGTTGGTGATTTGATCTCTGGTTCTCTGCCTTTTCTAAATCCAGCTTGAACATCTAGAAGTTTTCAGTTCACATAATGCTGAGGTCTATCTTGGAGAATTTTGAGCATTACTTTGCTAGCATGTGGGATGAGTGCAATTGTCCAATAGTTTGAACATTTTTTGGCATTGCCTTTACTTGGGATTGGAATGAAAACTGAATTTTTCCAGTCTGTGGCCACTGCTGAGTTTTCTAAATTTGCTGGCATATTGAGTGAAGCACTTTCACAGCATCATGTTTTAGGATGTGAGATAGCTCAACTAGAATTCTATCACCTCCACTAGCTTTGTTCACAGTGATGCTTCCTAAGGCCCACTTGTCTTCACATTCCAGGATGTCTGGCTCTAGGTGAGTAATCACACTATTGTGGTTATCTGGGTCGTTAAGATCTTTTTTATATAGTTCTCATGTTTATTCCTTAATAACTTCTGCTTCTATTAGGTCCATACCGTTTCCATCCTTATTGTACCCATTTTGCATGAAAAGTTCCCTTGATTATCTTTAATTTTCTTGAAAATCAGATATTAGGTTGAGAATTTTTTAAACAAATATTAATTAGGAGACTTGCAATAAGTCTATAATAAATCTAGCCAATCAATACTGAAAAACTAAACAACTAGTACAGATGTGGATAAAATGGAGGCATTTTTGAGAGATAATTAAATAGCATTCTACTCTTGATAACAAATTGTCTGCTTAAGGCATTGGAAAACTACACTAAGAGAAAACATGTGGGCCTGGAAAATTGGTGCTTGCTCACAGAGGAAATAAATGAATAATAAGTTTAGAGGGGATAGCGGTAATTTGTCTTATTTTGAATTTAAGATGGAATTCAAGGGATTATGTATGGTAATATATCAAACTCTGTGTGTGTGTTTGTGTGTGTGTATTTGGATTTGCGCTTAGAGGGAAGAGAGAGATAAGGATTAGGACATACTCAATTTAACTGAAAGCATATATCACATAGGAAATACGTATTGGTAAGAAAAAGTAACAAGCTTTGGTAGAGAAAGGAAGATACATGATTGAGCTGGAAAGAACTTACATAATTTTATCTATGTAATTTATTCTCTTCTGATTCAAAGAATTTATTGGAAATGACAATCATAACTATTACTTATGTACATATATATAACATATAATACCATATATATGATAACTAAATATATATATATACATATAATACTCTCTGCCTCTCTGTCCTCCTCTCTCCACTTTCCAGTTAATAATTATGGAGAGAGAAAAATTGGCCATAAGAAAACTTCGGGATACTGAAAGACTTCCACCACTAGAAAAGAAGATTTTTCACATGCTTTCTAATTGCAGATATCTTACCTGTGCTTTTATGATTCAGCTATGTTAATGCTTAGATTTCTGCCATTACATAGGCCATATTAATCTATAAGTGTGTTACACAGAAATGAGAAGTGTGCCTTAGTTGTTCAGGGAGGTATTAAAAAAAACAAATAACAACCAAAAAACAACAACAAAAAATGAGTTGACTAGCAGTGAAAGTTACTGTTCTTCCAGATACTCTTCTTCCTCAATGGAGATGTAGTAAATCACCAATAAGGGTAGGTAAATAAGCACAGGAAGTAACTGACAAGAAAGCAATCTGTACATTAGACACTTCCTATTTGGACATCAAGGTTATTACAGCCTCCAAAGGATGTGCCTGCTACTGTGGTGTGCTGCCACTAAACAGTCCAAGAAAGGATGCATTTTCTGTGCTGATGGCATAAGCTCATAAAAGCCTGGGATTTTAGGAAAACATCTATATCCGCTACCCAGATGTTTAAATTTGAAAGCTCTTCTGGATATAGGCACACTAGCAATGGGGAGAAATCAGTTGATAAGCTTGTAAGGCTTATCAAGCACTCACTTTAAAAAGCTAAGCACAAGCATCACTGCAGCAGACAGGATATGCAAAGCAGAAATCCATCTGTTGGTACAGTCCAGGCTAGAGGAGTGGGATCTACTGCTTATACAGGAGATGCAGGAGATACATGAAAGGACTTGTGTTAGAAGGTTCTCTCATATTGTATGTATTAGGCACAATAGTGGCTTTTCAAATATGCTTGTGCCTATATCCCAGAACCTCTGAATATGATGTGTGGCAAAGGAGACTATGGAGATAATTAACATCTTGTCCTTAAAACAAGCATATAATCTTGGATGCAGGTGGGTCTTATCTTTTCACATAATTCCTTAAAAGCAATGAACTCTCCTTAGCTGGGGTCAGAGATTTAGCAGAAAGAGCAGTCAGTGGGATTTGAACCATGAGAGGGACTCCCCAAGCCATTGCTGAAGTTAGGATAATCTGGAAAATAAGAAAATGAATGTAGGCAGCTCTAGGAGAAAAGATAGACACATGCTGACAGCCAGGAAGGAAATGGAGTTCTCAGTCCTACAACTGAAAGTGGTCAGTCAGCAGCCTGAATAAGCTAGGAAGCAGATTCATCCTTGGAACAGCCAGAAAAACCACAACCTCCCTTACTGCTTGATCTTGACTGTATGAGACTCAGTGTTTTGTGTTTTTGTACCACGACTTCTGACCTACACAATTGTGAGATGATATATAAGCTGTTTTGAGCTGTTTAATTTACAGTAATCTGTTGTGGCAGCAACAGAAACCTACTTTGCAGGTGTTAACATATGATATTGCTAAGAACTTAGATTGCATTAATGAAATGATGATATCAAGATAGCACAATAGAAAATTCTCACATACTCACAAAAGACACTCTGATGTATATTTTCTTTCATCTGCACATCCTACTCTAAAAGAAAAAAAAGTGAACAAAATGATGAAAAAATTTGACAAAGTCACCAAATTTTAAACTGCTTTACACATGTGATTCGGTGATGTACACCAGGTAATCAATTTACTGTATAAAAATTATAGAATAAAATTCTATAGGTGTGATTAAAATCTGATCCTGGAGGAGGGAATGTCAACCCACTTCAGTATTTTTTCCAGGAGAATCCCATGGACAGAGGAGCCTGGGGGGCTATAGTCCATGGGGTCGCACAGAGTCAGACACAACTGAAGTGACTTAGTGTGTACACACACAAAATCTGAAATATAAATAAGTGGGCATATATAGTTAATCTGTAATGATATGTGATGTCTTTTCAGATCTCCTAATAACACTTAACAGAAATTATTTAAGAAATCTTCCCCAATATTATGAGGTTAAGTGCTACTCCCTTCAGTTGTCATTATTGCTACTCCAGCTCTTTCATAATTGCCTTGTGCAGCCTCATAATTATCCATTTGAGAATGGCCTTGAAAATTCCAGAAATGTGTCACAGCTCGTGGCCTATCTCCCATCACTTTTAGGAAATGGCACATAAGAAGCCAGTGTGTTAGGAGGCCAGCAGAGTCTGCTTCTCCATCTCAATGTTCAGTTCCGAGAGTGGCGTATATATGCCACATGTGCTTTTCTGTTGTTTAAATAACCCCAAGCTTCTACTGCCTCCTTTTAAGTCAACATACAATTGGAGGAGTGTGGCCTAACACCAAAATGCATCTATAAAATGTAGGTTTAAGAAAGTTTTAGTGTGCATTCTAGCCCACCCTCTCCATTTTAGAACTCCCCAAGTAACTTTCTTAAAATGAATGTTTTATTCTCCCCTACCCATCACTTTCCTCTAAGCGGAAGCTGAAATTTGTGGGGCCAAGAGGCAGAGAGTGGAGAGTATTTTATGATGCTGAGCATGTCAGATTTTCAGCTTTATGGGTTTTAAAAACACAGTTCTGAATAACTGCCCTCAGACCTGCTCTTTCTAGCCCAATAGTCTTAAAAAAGATGGCAATTACCACTTCATCATGTTCAGTGATATGTGATTTGTCTCCTTTTTATTCTTGTCAGTGATTTAAATGTTTGAAAAGAGGAACAAAAATAGATATTTTAAGCAAAGGCAATTCAGATTTATAAATGTCTATTTAAAAATATGGAGGAACTATTCCTTTCTGATTTGAAAGAAACACAAACAAAATCTTACTTTTCTGGGTATAACCGTTTATTTCCAAGGGTATTTATGCTGAAGTTGGGGGATAGTAGTAGGCCAGTGATTAAAACTGGCTTCCACAGAGTTTCAGGTACAGGATATGGCAGTGATGGAGGGGGCCTCAGATATTCTTCTACACAGAGGCATTAGGAGAGAAAGTGGTGAAGGGGTCCCAGAGTGTATTATTGGCCAATAACATCGGGCTTTACCTCACCTATACATGGATGTAACACTGTAGTATTTTATTTCCACATACGTATATTTTTCCAGAGTATGAAATGACAACACATTCCAGTATTCTTGTCTGAAAAATCCCATGGACAGAGGAGCTTGGCAGGCTTCACTCCATGCGGTCACAGAGAGTCAGACACGACTTATCAACTAAACAACAGCAACATATTTATTTTTCATAAGAATTTGGGGATATTTTCAGCCTAGAATGTTCTAAATCAGCACTTGTTGGAATTGTATGTGTTGGAGGCAGGGGGGGCGGTTATTCAAGATGAATGCTTTTGTTATTTTATATCAGTCTTTTTCATGTTTGTGAACAAGATTCATGCAAATCTTATTCAGATCCTGTGTTTTGTGGCTTCAATTTTTTGTGTATGTGTGTGTTTGCATATGTTGAATTACATGACAGGAGAACTTTGCAAGAAACTAATATTCCTCCAAGAATTATAAAAGTTTCATATTGTATTGGAAGCTTTGTTTCAGAATAGAGCGCCAGAGGAATTATAAATGAGTTATTTTGAGATGTTTTTCAGGTATCATATTTTTCTGGATTCATTTACAACAAATAAGAAATAGGAACTATAAACTATCTAAATCTAAAACAATTTCTTTTAGAAGAGTTATATTCCATTTTACATATATTTTGTTTATTTAATATAAAATATTTGAAATTTGAAATTAATTCTTATTGTATTTATTTAAATACATTTAAAATATTTCATAAAGAATGTATTGAAGAAATCAAGATTTTCTTATATTGATGTCCTTAATAAATGGCCTTAATTGACTTCATAGCTAAAGCAAGTACAGAGTGTTTGCTGCTGTTAGAATCTATCTTCAGTTGTTGACCTTTCACTTACCCTTTCAGCCAGATTCTCACAAATCTAACCCTTTCTCTGAAATGAAGCATTGGCTCATTAGTCAGAATACTGAGCCTACTGTCCATAAATTTTGATTTAACACTGATTTACATTTTCTTAGTTACACTTGACTGCAGAAGCCATACAGATTTAGAAATATTTAAGATTTCCAGGTGAACATTGAATTAGAATTGTATGCTAGGTAAGTGCAAATTGTAAATGAAAACACTATAATTTCATATCAAATTAGAAAAAATGGAATTTGGGGGGACAAAATTTCCAGGTAGCACTAGTGGTAATTCACCTGCCAATGCAGGAGACATAAAAGATGCAGGCTCAATTCCTGTGTCAGGAAGACCCCTTGGAGAAGGAAATGGCAACCCACTCCAGTTTCCTTCCTGGAGAATCTCATGGACAGAGTGACCTAGTGAGTTACAGTCCACAGGGTCATAAAGAGTTGGACACAACTAAAGTGACTTAGCATGCACATATGAAAATATTTCTTGCAAATCAAACAAGCAAGCAAACAAACATGTTGCTAGTGCTCATGTAAGAGGAAAACTATGAAGATATAAATGTATGTATGTGGACTTTTAAGATCATCTATTATTTCTATGAGATTTATTTTTTAGATATGTTTTAGATTCACAGTAAGATTAAGAAAAATGTAGAGAGACTTACCATAAATTATGCCTGGCCATCACATGCACAGCCTTCTTCACTACCAACATTCTGCACCAGATGTTGTATCTGATACAACTGATGAACCTACATTGACATATCATAATACCTAATGTCCATAGCTGACATTTGGGTTCATAAGGTGTTGAACATGCTATGGACTTGAAAGTTTTATTTTTTGTATGATTAATTTGTGTCAGACTCTTTGCGATCCCATGGACTGTAGTCTACCAGGCTTCTCTGTCCATGGGATTTTCCAGGCAAGAGTACTGGAATGGGTTGCCATTTCCTTCTCCAGGGGTTCTTCCTGACCCAGGGATCGAACCCAGGTCTCCTGCATTGCAGGCAGACACTTTACCCTCTGAGCCACCAGGGAAGCCCAACATAGTTACCAGTTACTGTCAAATGAAGTGGCTTGTCTATTACTAATATTTTAATTAATATGATAATTTACCCCTTCAGTGAGATAAAATTGATGTATAAAAACTGCATATATTTAAACACGTGATTTGATGAGTTTTAATATATATAAACAGCCATAAAGTCATTACTACACTCCAGATGAAAACATCCATCACCCCAAAAGTTTTTCTGTATCCCTTTATAATTTTTTACTTGTACTGCTCCAATTCCAACCCTGCAACATCCCCAGACAAACTATGGAATCTTTTTGCTAGTATAGAAAATTTTGCATTTTCTAAAATTTGTGTAAGTAAAGTTGGTTTTAGCTCAAAGTCATCTGGGTTTTTTTTCAATTTTGTCTCTCCAGAGACCAATTTTGATAGATTAATATGTTCTGTTTGCTGCATAAGTACTTTTCTATTTATTTAAGTCTTCTTCAATTTCTTCATGAATATTGTCATTTTCAGTGTACTAATTTGCACATTTTTGTCAGATTTATCTTTAATAGATTTAATTTTGTTGCTATTGTGTTCAAAGATTGATTTCTAAATTTTCATAACTAGTTCATTGTAAACAGTTGAGGTTTATATATTGGTATGATATCTTGTGTCTTTATAAAACTCATTTATTTTTTCTACACCTATTTTTTTGGACAATAATGTTTTCAGATAGATACTTTGACTTCAGTTCTAATTTGTATATATATTTCAGGTCCTTTTATTGCCTTTTTGCACTAAGAGAACCTTTAAAACAGTGTTAAATACAATGCAGGAGGAACAAACATTCTTCCCCCCAAATTCAATCTTTCAACTTCATGTATGATTGTTGGAGGGCTTTTGTAAATGTATTTTATCAGTTGATAAAGTCTTCTCCTATTTAGGGTTTGTGAAGATTTTATGAGTAATAAATGTTGGGATATTTTAATTAGTTTTATATTGCTTACTTTATGAAAATTACCAAAGTTTGTATCATATGTCTACTTAATTTGTAACTAAAATTTGTTAAAATGGGGCTTCTCTGGTGTCTCAGTCAACAAAGAATCCACCTGCAATGCAGGAGATGCAAATTCAATTCCTGGGTTTGGAAGTTCCCCTGGAGAAGGAAAGGGAAACCCACTCCAGTATTCTTGTGTGGGAAATTCCATGGACAGAGATGTCTGGCGGGCTACAGACATGATTTCTCAAGAGTTGGACACAACTTAGCTACTAAACCATCACCATAAATTCTTACATATATGGAAAGTTGACACTTCAATTACAAAGATAGGTAGTTGTGGAAGCTATCATCTAGATGTTATATTTGAAGATAATGATTATAATTTCTAGTTTGTTTAAATGACCATTTCATGGTTACACAACAATACAAAGTACATATATAAGATTTCCTTTTTCATTTTCTCTCTTCTAATATGCATTGTGTATTCAGTGGGAAAATAGGAACAGATATTTGCTTATTTAACAATGTATTTTAGAATGATTTTAATAAGTGAGAAACATTTTTTTTGAACATCACACAATATATGAACACTTTCATAAAGGCTTATTTTATAAGTATTAATAAACTTTTCAGTCAATAAAAGAAGTAAAATGTATGTACCAATAATATAAATAATACTATTTAAAGTTTCTTTTACAATGACAGTAAAACATTTCTAAACAGTTTTAATTTTTATTATTTAGTTCAGAGATAGGTAAAAGACAGGTTATCTAGAAACAACATATTAATGTCACAGTAAAACTTAACCTTAGCATCCAGAGATCTATGATGAAGTTTCAGTGAACTAATGACCTTTGAAACCTTGGGCAACTTATTTCTTATCTCCAGACCTTGTTTTTTATTTAAGTTTAAATATAAATATTAAAGTAAATGATATTTTGATTCAAAAATTTTTGTGACCTCTGATTAGCCTGATAGGTGATGCATATTCATTAATTAACTTTTTGAAATGTGCTTTACTGAAAAATAAAATAACCATGTGTATCTCAAACTAAAGGGGTTGTTTCAATATTTACTAATGAAATTCCCTTTGATTTTATCAGAAAATAAAATATTTTTGCTTAACAAGTAGTGAATCTTTGAATTGAATCTAGAAGAATTAAGTTAAGTATCTAAGAATTAGGTGATTTCCCTATCTTTTCTTATCATCTGCTTCTTACAAGATCAGTAAAGTGAAGCTTAATTTAATATGTTAATTATATGCAATCTTTCATTAAGAAAATTTTTTATTTGATTCAGAATTTAAAATCTGTATATACTAGTAATACTTTTATTTGTTTTTAATGAATGGATAATTTCATCAATAATGATCAAAAGTTATGTTTAAATTACTGGTTACTGAGAACTTAATAAAAGACTCTCATTTTGTTTGCATTTAATTACATATACAGAGTTCCCAGTGTAATTTGTAACAAAGTAAGAATTTCTATTGTATATTCATTCTTATAAACAGTGTGTGTCAAAAAATCTAATGTTTGTTTTCCTAAAACTTCATTTTCTAATAGAATAGGCTTGGCTTCAATGCAAAAATGTAAGAAAACAACATAATCTGAGGAAGAAATTATCAGTTTGTCTAATTCCACATTCAGGAAACTTAAAAGCTAGATTTCCACAATTATGGGAGTGTTCTCTCAGTATGCTTAGTATTTGAGTGTATGCGACTTTTTAAAATCAAATTTAACATATTTGAGCTCTCAAAAAGCAATCATATTAATTTTTTATATCAGTACATTTGATTACAGCATATTATTTGCTTACAATCACCAAAATAAACATGTTTAATGCTGTAATAATCTTTGGGGAATAGTTTATTGTCTCATTTAGCTCATTGTTTTACTAACATTTTGTTTTAATAAAAACAAACATTATTAAAAATTTTTGCCTAAGAAAAAGTGACATGATGACATAAATTTCCTGTGAAGATAAAATAAAACTACCCAGATAGTTATTTATTTAATGGAGGGAACCTACCACTTAATTAGCAGTTTTGGCTTTACTAACACTAACCAATATATTTTGTAGTACATAAAATACATCTATTTCATTTCCATCCTAGACCTTATTGATGATAATGGGATGTAACTAAAATAGTGACCTCATACACCCCTCCCAGGAAACAAGTAAAGAATAATGATCATGTCAAGGAAATTCCCATTTTCCCTTAATATGTAGACAAAAAACAGTAATTAACAAGAGTTCTTATTTCCCCCTATTTGTACACAGCAGAGGGCATGCGTAATCTGACTAGGGTTATGAGAGAATTTGTCTTGCAAATTGGAGCTTGTCAGAATTGTCTGTGTCTGTGGGGTGGTGTGTGTGTGTATATGTGTTAGATTAAACTGTGAGTCCTGGAAAATTTAAGGAATAAAGTCATATCTGCACTTCAAGGTGACGAGTACTACTTTAAGGAACCAATATTAGCCTGGAAAATCCTTTGAAATTTAGATTGCCAAAAACTAAGTGAATATTGACAAAATGGACCCTGGAAGAAGAAGTAAATTTCTTGAATAATTACTGGAGAGCAGCAGAGCAAACAACTTTCCTTACCAGGGAAACTCACAAGGAATTAACTTTGTGAGTTAACTTTGTACAAGCTTCGGCTTTGGTTTACGGAAAATGCCCAATTGAAAGTTCAGGTCTTTGCTTTTTCTCATCTGTTTATACTCCCCTTTGAGCTTCCCTGATACCTGAGTTGGTAAAGAATCCACCTGCAACGCAGAAGACCCTGGTTTGACCCTTGGGTTGGGAAAATCCCCTGGAGAAGGGAAAGGATACCCACTCCAGTGTTCTGTAATCCCATTTAGTAAATATAACTCTTCAGTACACTTCTACACTTCAGTAATCCCCTTTAGTCAACTCTTTTTCTACACTAGTAACTTTTTTCTTCTTCTACATTTAGTAACTCTTCTTCTACTGTTTGTCTACACTTCAGAAATCCCCTTTAGTAAATCTAACTCTTTATTAATGCCTGGAATGTCCATAAAGCACTGTTTCCTAACTTTATGGAAACTGAGGGAAAGGAAAATGAAGTGTGCCCATCAGTGACCATCTGCTGGCTTACACTGAGACATGTGCTTGCATCCTTGAGGGTGAGCTGAAAGAGAATTTGGTCCTGCCGTGCAGCAAGAAAGACAGGAAGGGTCACTGAATGTGGGACAATTCTCAGACTTTATAAATTCATTCTGCAACATTAATTTGAGACACTAATGCTCTCAGTGCCTTTCAGAGTCTTTTAATCACCAGTTGGGCACAAGTATGAAGTAGCTCTCAAACATTATTTTTGCCATATTTTTTCATGATAAATTCAAAGGATGGAAGGAAAACTAAGAGTTGAAGACAGCTGATCTTTCAGTTACTTGAGTTCTATATACTAATTTCCAAACCAAAATACACCATCAGTTCAGTTCAGTTCAGTTGCTCAGTCGTGTCTGACTCTTCGCAACCCCATGAATCACAGCACGCCAGGCCTCCCTGTCCATCACAAACTCCCGGAGTTCACTCAAACTCACATCCATCAAGTTGGTGATGCCATCCAGCCATCTCATCCTCTGTCGGCCCTTCTCCTCCTGCCCCCAATCCCTCCCAGCATCAGAGTCTTTTCCAATGAGTCAACTCTTCACATGAGGTGCCCAAAGTATTGGAGTTTCAGCTTCAGCATCAGTCCTTCCATGGAACACCCAGGGCTGATCTCCTTTAGAATGGACTGGTTGGACATCCTTGCAGTCCAAGGGACTCTCAAGAGTCTTCTCCAACACTACAGTTCAAAAGCATCAGTTCTTCGGCACTCAGCTTTCTTCACAGTCCAACTCTCACATCCATACATGACCACTGGAAAACCATAGCCTTGACTAGACGGAACTTTGTTGGCAAAGTAACGTCTCTGCTTTTTAATATGCTGTCTAAGTTGGTCATAACTTTTCTTCCAAGAAGCAAGCGTCTTTTAATTTCATGGCTGCAGTCAAAATCTCTAGTGATTTTGGAGCCCCCCAAAATAAAGTCAGCCACTGTTTCCCCATCTATTTGCCAGGAAGTGATGGGACTGGATGCCATGATCTTAGTTTTCTGAATGTTGAGCTTTAAGCCAACTTTTTCACTCTCCTCTTTCACTTTCATCAAGAGACTCTAGTGCTTCTTCACTTTCTGCCATAAGGGTGGTGTCATCTGCATATCTGAGGTTATTGATATTTCTCCCGGCAATCTTGATTCCAGCTTGTGCTTCTTCCAGCTCAGCTTTTTGCATGATGTACTCTGCATATAACTTAAATAAGCAGGGTGACAATATACAGCCTTGACATACTCCTTTTCCTATTTGAAAATAGTCTGTTGTTCCATGTCCAGTTCTCACTGTTGCATCTTGACCTGCATACAGGTTTCTCAAGAGGCAGGTCAGGTGGTCTTGTATTCCCATCTCTTTCAGAATTTTCCACAGTTTATTGTGATCCACACACTCAAATGCTTTGGCATAGTCAAGAAAGCAGAAATAGATGTTTTTCTGGGACTCTCTTACTTTTTCCATGATCCAGCAGATGTTGGCAATTTGATCTCTGGTTCCTCTGCCTTTTCTAAAACCAGCTTGAACATCTGGAAATTCACAGTTCACGTATTGCTGAAGCCTGGCTTGGAGAATTTTGAGCATTACGTTACTAGTGTGTGAGATGAGTGTTATCATGCGGTAGTTTGAGCATTTTTTGGCATTGCCTTTCTTTGGGATTGGAATGAAGACTGACCTTTTCCAGTCCTGTTGCCACTGCTGAGTTTTCCATAATTGCTGGCATATTGAGTGCAGCACTTTCACAGCATCATCTTTCAGGATTTGAAATACCTCAACTGGAATTCCATCACCTCCACTAGCTTTATTCATAGTGATGCTTGCTAAGGCCCACTTGACTTCACATTCCAAGATGTCTGGCTCTAGGTGAGTGATCACACCATTGTGATATCTGGGTCGTGAAGATCTTTTTTTTACACTTCTGTGTATTCTTGCCACCTCTTCTTAATATCTTCTGCTTCTGTTAGGTCCATACCATTTCTGTCCTTTATTGAGCCCACCTTTGCATGAAATGTTCCCTTGGTATCTCTAATTTTCTTGAAGAGATCCCTAGTCTTTCGCATTCTGTTGTTTTCCTCTATTTCTTTGCATTGATCGCTGAAGAAGGCTTTCTTATCTCTCCTTGCTATTTTTTGGAACTCTGCATTCAGATGCTTGTATCTTTCCTTTTCTCCTTTGCTTTACGCTTCTCTTCTTTTACAGCTATTTGTAAGGCCTCTTCAGGCAGCCATTTTGCTTTATTGCATTTCTCTTCCATGGGAATGGTCTTGATCCCTGTCTCCTGTACAATGTCACGAACCTCAATCCATAGTTTATCAGGCACTCTGTCTATCAGATTTAGTCCCTTAAATGTATTTCTCACTTCCACTGTATAAATAAACCATCAACTTTTATTTATTGTTTTTATGTTTCATAATATCAACTGCTGACTTCCAGTTACTGACAAATTTTAAAGGAAAAAGCAGGAAATGGAAGAAGGTTCAGATTTTTCTGAAGCAACCTCTTTATATATGCCTTATAACTTTAAATTTAAAGCATATCTGAGTAGGATACATTTAAATATAACCTATGACTATGACTAATTTTAAAGATCAAATATTTAGAACCAATACCTTATAGAATATCAGTACTGTTCAGCTTTTGACCATTTGATGAGCAGATGATCATATTGGTAAAGAGTATAAAAATGAGAAAACTAAATTTTTACTTATTTTGTAAGTTATAGTGGGTATAATATTTTAAAGAGAAAGGCTAGTATTTACCTGATAATAACTATGTTACATATATCCTCTTATTATACCAAACAAAAATATATACTGTTTTATGACTTAACACACTATGTTTTCAGGACAATACTTAATTTTCTTTTGAGTGTTGATTTTACCTGAGCAAATGGAGATGAGGGTCTATTGAAAAGCATCCTTATGTTCAGAAGTATCCATTAACCCCTAAATAATGCTGTCAGTGCAGCAATTTATGTCACTGCTTTTTAAAAGAAGCAAAATCATTATGATACATACGATTGGCTCAATAATTGGCTCAATAGTTGTGAAGTTCACAATATACTTAGGTGATTTTTCTCAATGACAAAATGAGAAAGGTAAAGAATGAACATGGGGAGATAGCACATTGAAAACAAGTATTATATGAATAAGAATAAAATAAAACTTAGAAAAGCTATCACTGAAGCTGATTCAGAGATAGGGTAATTAATATAATACACTGTGATCAAAGTGTAACTTGCATCATACTAAAGCTTACAAAAATGAACAAAAATATAGTGGGAACACCTAGTAGAAAGTTAACCAAATTAATTTGGTGTTGATCAAATTCAAATAATAATGCTTTACTTACTTGAAATCTTATATGCAAAATCAAAACTATTTGCCTTAACAAAATACTAAACTAGAAAATAAGCCTCATGATTTGCATATTTTTGAGAATACTTAAAACACTTGACTTGTTTTTCTGACTATTCTCATTTATTTGCATATTTTGGTTAAATTACTCGCACAATTTCCTTAATCATACAAGTTGTAATCAAGCTCTCTTATAAATGCGCTTTTATTTTTTAAATTTACCGAGAAAAACATTCTTGTCCAAATTTCATTTAATGCAGTATTTGTAAAGGAAAATGCCAACAACTATGCTTCACATTATTTACATATACATGATTTTTACACTTAAATTATTAAAAACGTGTTTGACATGACTACTTGTATCATGGGTTTCTGTCCCCTGGCCAAAATTCATCTGTTGAAACCTTGACCCTCAGTACCTAAGAATGTGACCTTATTTGAAAACAGGGTGATTGCAAATGCAATTACTTGTTAAGATGAGGTTATTAGAGTAATCCATAATCCAGTATGAGTGATGTTTTTATTTAGATAAAAAGGGAAATTGGGACACAGAGACATGTGTATAGGAAAAATGCCATGTAAACATGAAGATGACCATCTACAAACTGAGGAGAGAGGCCGAGGCCAGATCCTTCATTCAGCCCACAGAGGAACCAAACCAAACTTGTACTTGGACTTCTAGCATCCACAGATGTGAGACAATAACTTTCTGTTATGTAAGGCACCAGGTTTGTGATACTTTGTTATGGTAACTCGAGCAAGGTAGTACAACTTTTTTAATATCGTTTTATCCCTAAATGGTTCATTACTGATTTAACTACCAAATTTTTTACACAGTGAGTCAAAGATGTCTACAAGTTGACTTAACCGTGGAGCAATTATAAACAGAAAAGGGCAAGAACAAGAGTCTCCTCAGGACCTCAAGTGATGAAATGCACAACCTAGGACCAACACGCAGACTCAGAGACCAACATTCTAAACCTGGGCGGAAATAAGGTGTTCAAATGTAAAATTAGGGGAGGCTGGGGATGGGAGTAGTTTGAGGTGGTGACAAACACCTCTGTCATCTGATTAAAATTTAAATGCGCATTTAAAAATTGGGATTTACATATACACACTACTATATGTAAAAGAGAAAACTAATAAGAACCCGCTGTATAGCACAGCAGCTGCTATACTCAGTACTCTGTAATGACCTACATGGGAAAATAATCTAAAAAAAGAGTGGATATACATATATGTATAACTTTACTGCACACCTGAAACTAATACATTGCAAATCAACTATATTCCAATAATTTTAAATCCTGAAAAAATAAAACTTCAGTAGCCTAATACACTTTTATTTTTGACAGGGTAATTGGGCTCCATAGAAGCAAGACAAGTGTTGCCTTGTATCTCTTGAAGACTATACTAAAACTTGGAGCATCCTTAAATATAGATTCAATGACAAGTCAAGGACAAATGATCCCAGATGGTAATTCAGTTATCTCAAAAAAGATAGACTCCTTTGTGCTTTGATTGACAATATTCTAATTGTGTAGAGAGTTTAAGAAGAGGATTGATTTAAAAAAAAATTTTATAGGATAAGAATAGCAGACCCTGCATCAACCTTCATGCTTCAAGGAAAAAAACAAAACAAAACACCAAAAAACCTGATTACTAGAAAGATAGATTAACTTTTTTCAAATCACGAATAGGATAAAGCAGGACTGAACAAAATTCCAGTCTCTTGCTGTGGATTTCCATCTAATTTACACCACACCATATTGTACTGACTCACACAGTAGCGCTGTGTCTGTGCAGTGCTTTTCATAGAAATTGCAAAAGCATTAAGTTTACACCAAAATTATCATATTGAATTTGATATCTCTTAAAATTCATTCATTGACAGTTGTTTCATTCATAAAATAGATATTCATAACACTTATCTTCTTAGAGAGTGTGATACTTCCCCGCAAATGTCCACATATTAATCCTCAGAATTTGTGAATATGTTAGCTTGCATATATTCAAAGAAGAATTCGTTTACAGTTGAAATTACAATTTTTAATCAATTGACCTTGAAATGGAGAGATTATTCTATGATATTCTGAGGAGGGCAGTGTAATCACAAGGGTTCTTACAATTGGAAAAGGGACACAGGAGTGAGAGAACCAGAAAATGGCAGCTTGCAGAAACCTGAACCAATATTTCTGGCTTTGAAGATGGAAGATGGAAGATGGGAGCCATGAGTAAAGTACTATGGTGGCCTCTAGAAGCTGAAAAAGATAAGGAAACAAATTCTAGGAACTTCAGAGGAAATGAAACCTTAGAACTAATACCTTGATTTTAGCCAGGGATACTTGTGTCAAATTTCTGAACTACAGTGCTCAAAGATAATATATTTGTATTATTTAAGGCTACACATTTTTGGCAATTTGTTACAGAAGATGTAGAAAGTGAACAGATAATATTCCTGATCTAAGGCACCCCACAATCCAACAGAGAATTCCTAAAAAAATAAACAGGGAATTGCAGTGTGTGGGGGGTGAGTGTGTGCTAAAGAAATATGAGTCAGTGTAGGAATATTTAGGCAAGTTCACTGAAGCCTCTGAGGAACTGAGAAGAAAGTAGGGCACAAAGAAAGAATGGGTTTTCATTAGGAAAAGTTTGTGTTAGTATTATGACCTAAGGTGAGAGAACAGAAGACCAAGAAGCAAGAAGGAATGCAACATTTTGGGTAGTATTTTATCATGGCAGGTATATAGCTTATGAGCAAAAAACAAAGCAGAAAACAAAAGTGAAATGAGACAAATAAGCTAACAAAAACTCCAAGTACTGTCAGGTTAAAAAAGGATTAGATATTTGAGAGATGAATATATTAAGGAGAATGCATTTGCTGTCTTGAGGGGACTGAATGGTAATTAAAATGACCTCTGGAAGAGTTTTGCATTTGAGGAAGAATATTCTGATAGAAAAAACAGAGTAAGTTGCCTTCCCAGATGATCCAGGAATTAAGATTTCACCTTCCAATGCAGGGGATGTGGATTTGACCCTTGGTCAGGGAGCTGAGATCCCACATGTCTCATGGCCCAAAAACAAAATGTAAAAGAGAAACAATAAAGAATTTATAAATGGTCCACATATTACATATATACAGTGGACTACCCAGCCATTGAAAAGAATGAAATAATGTAATTTGCAGCAACATGGATGGACATAGAGGGTGTCATACTGTGTGAAGTGACTCAGACTGAGGAGAAATATCACATAATATTGCTTAATATCTTAAATTTTTTAAAAATGATAAAAACGGACTTCCTTATTAAACATTAAGAGACTCATAGACTCCGAGAACAAATCTATAGTTTCCAGGAGGAAGAATGAGGGGAAAGAATAGTTAGGGAGTTTCAGATGGACATGTACACACTACTATATTTAAAATGGATAATCATCAAAGACCTATTCTGTAACACATGGAACTCCCCTCAATGTTCAGTTTGGATAGGACAGGAGTTTGAGGGGAGAATGCATACATGTATATATATAGCTGAGTCCCTTTGCTGTTCACCTCAAATTATCACAGTGTTGTTAATTGGCTATACCCCAATACAAAATTAAAAGTTTTTTAAAAAAGAAGAAAAATAGTCCACATCAAAAAAATATTTTAAACAACTCCACACACAAAAAACAATAGTGGTTAGAACTGAGACTTGTAGGGAGGAAGACAGAATGAACAAGATTTTAGACTTTTCAGAAGAAAAGGTCGACATAATTTTCTTTTTTAATTCCTTGAGGAGCAAGAGAAAGATGGAAGAATATATTTTGATTGCCTTTGTCACTAAGTACATGGTGATGTCATGATCTGAAATAGAAACACAGAAAGAAGAATAGACTAACAGGAGATAAACAGTGAATTTAGATTTGAACAATTGGTTATGAGAATCCAAGAGACAAGTTCCAGTGGGCCAAGTATGTGTTATGGTAAGAAATGGTAAGAAGTCTACTTGGAGGTGTTGATTGGATTACTACAGCATATAGATCACAATCACCATAGGAGAATAAGTTAGACAAGAAGAAAAAAAAAATTAGAGGCAGAATCTTGAAGAATTTCAACCTTCATGTGATGAGTAAAGGAACTCAATAAAAGCAACTGAGGAGTGACCAGAAATAGATAGCTTTTGAGGAAATATGTTGAGTGTTAAACCAAGAAAACAAATGTTTAAGTGGAGAGAATAAAAAGCAAGTTCACACACTTGAGGAGACACTTGATGCTAAAATGTTTCATTGGACCTAGAAACAAGCAAGGTAAGGTCGCCACTGGCAACAGCACCTTCTTTGCAGTGGTAGCATGGGAATCGGATCGTGAAATAAGTAGAGGACCACAGTCTGGTGCTCTGAGGTGACCTAGAGGTGGGATGGGGGATACAGGAGGGAGGCAAGAGACAGGAGATGTATATATGTGTATATACACATATATATATACATACACTTAAGACTGATTCCTGTTGTATTACAGAAACCAACACAACATTGTAAATCAATTATGCTCCAATTTAAAAATAAAGAAGAAGAAAAATTAAAAAAAAAAAAAAAAGAAACTGTAAGGTTTATATAAGAAAGGAATACAAGTAGAATGGCAGTTTGAAGAAAGTGTGTAGTTTCAGGGGAGAAAGACTTGAAGTCCTTAAAATTATTAATGCAAGGTAGCCATCATAATGTGAGAGATAGAAGTTAACGCATAGAAAAGGAATCATTTTTAGACTCAGATCTTAGAGGATGTAAAACAAATGGATACAGAGAATAAATATAAAACATTACAAGGAATTGATAGTAGAAGTGCTTCCTTTTATTGTAACTAGAAATAATGAAGAAAAGATGAGTATGGATGCAGATAAGGGGACAAATTTGTCTGGAATGTATAACCTACTCCTATTCATTCTGTGGAGAATTTTAGCAGTACATTAATTGATGTCAATCTCCTACAATAAACAAAACTGACTCATAATGAATAGTCAATTATTTTCTGGTCGCATAGGGCAATAGTAGATATCCATTCTACTCAGTAAGTAATATTGGTAATAAAAGTAAATAAACACTTGGATCATTTGCATATATTTTACAAGATATTTGCAGATACATTTATTTTTGTTTAAAATTGTAATTAAATATACATAATGTAAAACTAACCATTTTTAAGTCTACACTTTTGTGGCATTAAGGAGAGTACATTATTGTGGCACTACCACCATCTTCTTTGTCCAGAATCTTTTTGCCTTTCCCAGACTCTGTATGAATTGATCATAAACTACCTGTCTCCCCTCCTCTAGTCCCTGACAGCCATCTACTTTTTGTATCTGAATTTGATGAGCTTCAAATAACTGGAAGCATACAATATAAACATATAATGTTTGTTCTTTGGTGATGGGCTTATTTTACTCAGCACATCTTCGAGATTCATCCATTTTGAAGGATGGATCAGAGTTTCCTTGCTTTTAAATGTTGAATAATAGCCCATTAAATACACACACCACATTTTGTTTATCTATTTCATCTGTTTATGAATTCCTGGGTTGCTTCCAGGTTTGATATTGTGAATAATGCTGCTATGAATATGAGTGCATAAATATCTCTACAGTCCCTGCTTTCAACTCTTTTGAGTGCATGCACAGAAGTGGAATAGCTGGATCACGGGGTAATTTTATATTTAATTTTCTGAAGAATCATCTACCATTTTCCACAGCAGCTGCAACATTTTACATTCCTACAAGCAAACACACAGGATTTTGATTTTTTCATGTACTCATCAGCACTTACAATTTCAGGTGCTTAGTCGCTCAGTCATGTCTGACTCTGTGTGACCCCATGGACTGTAACCTGGCAGGTTCCTCTGCCCATGGGATTCTCCAGGCAAGAATACTAGAGTGAGTTGTCATGCTCTCCTCCAGGGGATTTTCCCAACCCAGGGATCAAACCCAGGTCTCCCACATTGCAGGAGCCATTAGGGAAGCCCTAGTTTGTTGATAATACCCATCCTGATGGGTATGGAATAGTATTTATTCGTGGGTTTTATTTGTATTTCCTTGACGATTAACGATGTTGAACATCCCTTTATGTGTCTATTGGACTTATGCATATCTTCTTTGGAGAAATATCTCTGTAAAGTCCTTTGCCCGTTTTTGCCCATAATTGACTTGTTTTTATGTTCATGTTGAGTTGTATGGGTTCTTTATATATTTTGGATGCTAACCCCTTATAAGATGTGCAAATACCATTTGCTGGGTTCATTTTCACTCTATGATAGCATATTATAAGCACAAAAGGTTTTCATTTGAAGTCCAGTTTATATATCTTCTTTTTCTTTTGTTGCTCATATTTTTAGCATCATATCCAAGAAAACATTGCCATATCTAATGTCATAAGCTTTTCCCCTATGTTTTCTTTGAATAGTCTTATATATATAGCTCTTTTTTCTTTTAATTTTCAGAGCATTGCTGCTTACAACGTTGTATTAGTTTCTGATGTACAGCAAAGTGAATCAGCTATATGTTTACATATATCCCCTCCTTTGAGATTTCTTTCCCATTTAGGTTACCACAGAGCACTGAGTAGAGTTCCCTCTGCTATAAGGTTCTCATTTGATTAATTGGGAAATTGGGAGTGATATATATATATATATATATATATATATATATATATATATATATTATTTTCTATGTGTCTGTCTTTATACCAGTATCACATTGGTTCAACTATGGCTTTATAGTTTTAAAATCAGGACCAGTGAGATCTTCAATTGTTCTTCTTTATCAAGTTTATTTTGTCTATCCAGGGTCCATATGAAGTTTGGACGATATTTTCTGTTTCTGCCAACAATGCCACAGGAATATTAATAGGGATTCCACAGCATGTGTAGATCACTTTGGTTAGTATTGGCACTTTAACTAATCCAGGAACATGGAATGCCTTGCATGTACATTTTAAATCTACTACATTTATAACTTCTTTCTCTACAATCTCAGATATGTATACTAATTTAAAAATCAATATAAATATAATTTGGCTTTGAAATTATAGATTCACAGATTGTTTTTTTAAACTGAGAGATAAGTATAAGATTAACAAGTTTTTCAAGATGAAGAATTATGCAGTTGCATCTGAAATAATGTTTTAGCTGGAAGCTATATGTTTTTTACAGAAGGAGACTTTTTAAAGTCACACATACTTCTCTTCTCCCTTCAAATAGAATCCAATATGCAAATTTACTTACAGTGCTGACAAGTTCAGAACCATTTAATCTGTTATGCTCAACCAGGTGCAAATTCTACCAATACTACAAGACATGACCAATGCAAGTCTTTTTTTTTAAAATAATTCTGTACTTTCAATAATAAGTGCTTTGTTTAAATTACAAACAGTGTATTAAAAGCATATGATCATGGATGCATAAGGATCAAGTGCATCACTGTGAAGACTTTTTTTTTTTTTTTACAGTAATGCTTTTTGAGCAAATGACCAACCTAATTAAGAAATATATTCATATTTACTTTGGCCACTTGAGGCAAAGAACTGATCAGAAAGACCCTGATGCTGGGAAAGATTGAAGGCAGGAGGAGCAAAGGGACGATAGGGGATGAGATGGCTGGATGGCATCACTGGCTCGATGAACATGAGTTTGAACAATCTCCAGGAACTGGTGATGGATGGGGAAGGCTGGTGTGCTGCAGTTCATGGGGTCACAAAGAGTCAGACATGACTGAGCAACTGAACTGAACTTATTCATATTTACATCACAAATTTCTGAGTATGACTTAATTGTACATCCAAATCTGTAGATAGATTTAAGTATTGAATGGTACTTAAGAACTGGTAGAGTCAAAGTTGACATGATTATGTTCCTCGGTTTTATAGAGTTGGATAATATTGTCTATAATTAATTATAAAATGTCTTAGTGACAATTATGCTATTGTTCTAACCTGAATTATATCTCCATCTATTTATGAAAGTGTGATGAAAGACGAAAACAACTCTCACACCAAATTCTACCATACATACATACATTCTTAAGTACAAAATGGCTGCAAATGAAGTCGTTTCTGTTACTGCAGAGCTTCTGAATGAAGTATGCATTCATTCATCCGTAACTCTTTGAGGTCTCTGATAGTCATGACAAGCATCCCAGTAGCTTCTAACAATCCAATACACTGAAATCTTGTCTCCGCTGAAATCAGCAGAATAATCTGATAAAGTTATTCATGAAACACGTTCAGTTTAAAGCCATTAGCTCTTTTAGAACTATAAATCTTTTACATATAAGGATACTCTCTCAATTTATACTGCTTCTCTGGTAATAGCTTGGCCTTGGAGACAAAATGAAGTGGGGCAAAAACGAACAGAGTTTTGCCAAGAGAACACACTGATCATAGCAAACACCCTCTTCCAATAACACACACATGGACATCACTAGATGGTCAATACTGAAATCAGATTGATATATTCTTTGCAGTTGAAGATGGAGAAACTCTATACAGTCAGTAGAAACTAGACCTGGAGCTGACTGTGGCTCAGATTATAAACTTGTTATTGCTAAATTTAGACTTAAGTTGAAGAAAATAGGGAAAACCACTTGACCATTCAGGTATGACCTAAATCAAATCCTTTATGGTTATACAGTGGAAGTAACAAATACATTGAAGGGATTAGCTTTGATAGACAGACAGAGGTTCAAGACATTGTATAGGAGGCAGTGATCAAGACTGTCTCCAAGAAAAAGGAATGCAAAAAGGCAAAATGGTTGTCAGAGGAGACCTTGCAAATAGCTGAGAAAAGAAGAGAAGCTAAAAGCAAGGGAGAAAAGGAAAGATATACCCTTCTGAATGCAGAGTTCCAAAAAATAGCAAGGAGAGATAAGAAAGCCTTCCTAAGTGATCAATGAAAAGAAACAGAGGGAAACAATAGAGTGGGAAAGACTAGAGGTCTCTTCAAAAAAATTAGAGATATCAAGAAAATATTTCATACAAAGATGGACAAAATAAAGGACAGAAATGGTATGCACCTAACAGAAACAGGAGATATTAAGAAGAGGTGGCAAGAATACACAGAAAATGTATGTAAAAAATACCTTAATGACCCAGATAACCACGATGCTGTGATCGCACACCTAGAGCCAGACATCCTGGAGTGTGAAGTCAAGTGGGCCTTAGGAAGCATCACTACCAACAAAGCTAGTGGAGGTGATGGAACTCCAACTGAGCTATTTCAAATCCTAAAAGATGATGATGTGAAAGTGCTGCACTCAAATATGCCAGCAAATATGGAAAACTCAGCAGTGGTCACAGTACTGGAAAAGGTCTGTTTTCATTCCAATCCCAAAGAAAGGAAATGCCAAAGAAGTCTCAAACTACTGCACAATTTCATGTGTCTCACAAGCTAGCAAAGTAATGCTCAAAATTCCCCAAACTAGGTTTCAACAGTACGTGAACTGAGAATATTCAGATATTCAATCTGTTTAGAAAAGGCAGAGGAACCAGAGATCAAATTGCCAACATCTGTCGGATCATACAAAAAGCAAGAGGATTACAGAAAAACATCAATTTCTGCTTTATTTACTAGGTTGAAGCCTTTGACTATGTGGATCATAATAAACTGTGGAAAATTCTTCAAGAGATGGGAATATCATCTGCCTTACCTGCCCCTGGAGAAACCTGTACGTAGGTCAAGAAGAAACACAATTAGTACTGGACAGGGAACAACAGACTGGTTCCACATTGGGAAAGGAGAATGTCAATGCTGTATATTGTCATCCTGCTTATTTAACTTATATGCAGAATTTATCATGCAAAATGCCAGGCTGGATGAAGCACAACTGGAATCAATATTGTTGAGAGAATTATCAATAACCTCAGATACGCAGATGACACCACACTTACGGCAGAAAGTGAAGAGGATCTAAAGAGCCTCCTGATGAAAGTGAAAAGGAGAGTGAAAAAGGTGGCTTAAAACTCAACATTTAAAAAACAAAGATCACGATATCCAGTCCCATCACTTCATGGCAAATAAATGGAGAAACAATGGAAACAGTGAGAGACTTTATTTTCGGGGGCTCCAAAATCACTGCAGATGGTGACTGCAGCCACAAAATGAAAGGGCGCCTGCTCCTTGGAAGAAAAGCTATGGCAAACATAGACAGCATATTTAAAAGCAGAGACGTTACTTTTCTGACAAAGGTCCAGATAGTCAAAGCTATGGTTTTTCCAAGTAGTCATGTATGGATGTGAGAGTTGGACCATAAATAAAGCTAAGCACTGAAGATGATGCTTTTGAATTGTGCTGTGGAGAAGACTCTTGAGAGTCCCTTGGAATGCAAGGAGATCAAACCTGTCTATTGTAAAGGAAATCAGTCCTAAATATTCATTTTAAGGGTTGATACTGAAACCGAAGCTCCAATATTCTGGCCACCTGATGTGAAGTACTAACTCATTGGAAAAGATCCTGATGCTGGAGGAGAAGGGGACAATAAAGGATGAGGTAGTTGGACGGGATCATGGACTGGATCGACATGAATTTGAGCAAGCTCCGGGAATCTGTGATGGACAGGGACACCTGGCATGCTGCAGTTATGGGCTCCCAAAGAGTCAGACATGACTTCGCAACAGAACAGAACTTCTGAACTGAACTAGGATCAAATTTTCATGCTTTGGGTTATTATCATTTTTTGAATGGCTCTCCATGCATCAAAAAATGGCAAAAGGCCAATAACACAAATTATAAAATGAATTTTTGGGATAGAATATATCAGTTGTAATTTATTCTACTTTATTAGATCAAGTAGCAGCAGAGTGAATAGTTTCTAGAGAACAGAATGCAATTCTTTGCTAAAAAGGCAATAATAAGTAAATCCATATAGCCTGGACTTTGAAGAATGATCCCAATTAAATTGGTGAGTCCTAATCTCTCCATAAACAGTCAAGTCCAGAAATCGTAATATTTTTCAGCAAGTGATAACTTGTGGAGCCAAGTTTGAAATCAAAATTTAAAAAGTTAATAAATCCTTAAAGACTAAAAAATGCAGGAAATATTTTATTGTGTATATTTATCACTGTACATGAAAATGTGCTACTTTTAAATTTAAATAGCCTATAAATACTGCTTTTATATTACAAAACCTTTTTCAAATAATGTATTAAAATAAAATTGCTTTGTTATATTGTAGGGTGATAATGTGAATATTTTATAAGCAATGGCATATATGGCTCTTTCATCTGTTGTTTAAACATAGTTGCAGGGTGTTAAAATATTTAATTATGCATTGTTAGTAGAGTGTTGAATGTGTATAAAGGGCTGGAAAATAATTTGCACTTTTAATAAGCTTCATAAAAATAATATTCATTACATAAAAATTGTGTCAGTCTATAAATTTAAAAAATCTTACTCACTACAGCAGTAACATAAAATCCTGATTGCAAAAGAAAATGTACCACTTTATATATTCTAGGACAAATGCAATTACTATTAAAAAATGTTGAGCTGTCACCTATGTAGTTTTAAGAATGCTAATATAGAAAGTTTTTATAAAAGAAGATTCTACCAAAATTAATTGTATCAATAGAAATATGACTAGCAAGGCTGTATATTGTTACCCTGCTTCTTTTATTTATATGCAGAGTACATCATGAGAAATTCTGGGCTGGATGAAACACAAGATGGAATCAAGATTTCTGGGAGAAATATTAATAACCTCAGGTATGCAGATGACACCACCCTTTATCCCAGAAAGTGAAGAAGAAGTGAAGAGCCTCTTAATGAAAGTGAAAGAGGATTCAAATGTATTCTTTTTAATGGCTGAGTAATACTCCATTGTGTATATGTACCACCGCTTTCTTATCCATTCATCTGCTGATGGACATCTAGGTTGCTTCCATGTCCTGCCTATTATAAACAGTGCTGTGATGAACGTTGGGGTACACATGTCTCTTTCAATTCTGGTTTCCTTAGTGTGTATGACCAGTAGTGGAATTGCTGGATCATAAGGCAGTTCTATTTCCAGTTTTTTAAGGAATCTCCACACTGTTCTCCATAGTGGCTGTACTAGTTTGCATTCCCACCAACAGTGCAAGAGGGTTCCCTTTTCTCCACACCCTCTCCAGCATTTATTACTTGTAGACTCTTGGATCGCAGCCATTCTGACTGGTGTGAAATGGTACTTCATAGTGGTTTTGATTTGCATTTCTCTGATAATGAGTGATGTTGAGCATCTTTTCATGTGTTTGTTAGCCATCTGTATGTCTTCTTTGGAGAAATGTCTATTTAGTTCTTTGGCCCATTTTTTGATTGGGTCATTTATTTTTCTGGAATTGAGGAGTTGCTTGTATTTTTTTATTGTGTCATGTATTTTTCTGGAATGTAGGAGTCGCTTGTATATTTTTGAGATTCATTGTTTGTCAGTTGCTTCATTTGCTATTATTTTCTCCCATTCTGAAGGCTGTCTTTCACCTTGCTTATAGTTTCCTTTGTTCTGCAGAAGCTTTTAAGTTAAATTAGGTCCAATTTGTTTATTTTTGCTTTTATTTCCAATATTCTGGGAGGTGGGTCATAGAGGATCCTGCTGAATCAGTTCTAATGAGGTGGATGAAACTGGAGCCTATTATACAGAGTGAAGTAAGCCAGAAAGAAAAACACCAATACAGTATACTAACGCATATATATGGAATTTAGAAAGATGGTAACAATAACCCTGTATACGAGACAGCAAAAGAGACACTGATGTATAGAACAGTCTTTTGGACTCTGTGGGAGAGGGACAGGGTGGGATGATTTGGGAGAATGGCATTGAAACATGTAAAATATCATATATGAAACGAATCGCCAGTCCAGGTTTGATGCACAATACTGGATGCTTGGGGCTGGTGCACTGGGACGACCCAGAGGGATGGTATGGGGAGGGAGGAAGGAGAAGGGTTCAGGATGGGGAACACGTGTATATCTGTGGTGGATTCATTTTGATATATGGCTAAACCAATACAATATTGTAAAGTTAAAAAATAAAATAAAATTTAAAAAAAAAAGTGAAAGAGGAGAGTGAAAAAGTTGGTTTAAAGCTCAACATTCAGAAAACTAAGATCATGGCATCCGGTCCTATCACTTCATGGCAAATAGATAGAGAAAGAGTAGAAACAGTGGCAGATTTTATTTTGTGGGCTCCAAAATCACTGCAGATGGTGACTGCAGCCATGAAATAAGAAGATGCTTACTCCTTGGAAGGAAAGTTATGACCAACCTAGACAGCATATTAAAAAGCAGAGACATGACTTTGCCGACAAAGGTCTGTCTAGTCAAGGCTATGGTTTTTCAAGTGGTCATGTATGGATGTGAGAGTTGGACTATAAAGAAAGCTGAGCGCCGAAGAATTGATGCTTTTGAACTGTGGTGTTGGAGAAGACTCTTGAGAGTCCCTTGGACTGCAAGGAGATCCAAACAGTCCATCCTAAAAGAGATCAGTTCTGAATGTTCATTGGAAGGACTGATGTTGAAGCTGAAACCCCAATACTTTGGCTACCTGATGCGAAGAGCTGACTCATTTGAAAAGACCCTGATGCTGGGAAAGAATGAAGGTGGGAGGAGAAGGGGACGACAGAGGATGAGATGGTTGGCAGCATCACTGACTCAATGGACATGAGTTTGAGTAAACTCTGGGAGTTGGTGATGGACAGGGAGGCCTGGCGTGCTGCAGTTCATGGGGTCACAAAGAGTTGGACACGACTGAGCGAAAGAACATATAACATTAAGCACAATCACTCATTCAGATTTATAGTTTGCTCAACTAATTAGGTTTGATATCATTTCATTCTTCATTTTACATCAGTAAGAAAAAAAGTTAATTTCTTGCTACTTCAGTAGCTCAAAAATTGTGTAACAAATTTCTCAGAACTTCATTTTTAAAAATCTGTTGTTTTCTGTATGTAAATTATTTCTACTATAATGAAATGATACATTAAGATCTCTAGGAATAATGTGAATATTTTTGAATTTGAAGTTTGACAAAGCAAGAAGTATAACTGATTAATTTATTTCAATGTATTTTTTGTTAGTCACAGCAAACTGGTTGATATAATTCTTATCAATACTAATCTTGAATTGAGAAGTACGTATTTTCTAAGAATCTCTTCTAGAAATTGTCACCTGTGTCCTTCAAAAAATATTTTGGGTATTTTCTCTTAAATATTCCTCAAGCCCATATTCTGTTACTTCCTCTGTTACCCTTGTTCAGTCCCTCAAAACTTATCACCTAGAAAATTGCAGCTGGTAGTCAGCCATGTTCTGGTGAATCTTTAAAAACATGCCATGGGCCAATTTCCAGTTTTCAATATGACATCAACTTGATACTAAATTTCCTGAAAATGTAATCACTGCCTTCAATACATCATTGAACAGCAGCAATCTGCTGTTCTTTCTGATTCTGATCTTGTTTTTTAACTGGATCTTGCACTCAGCTTAAATGATTCTTTCAAATTTAGGTCTGATAATTCCATATCACTGCCAAGTGCCTTGCCTATTATACATGAACTAGCTCTGTTTGTCAATATCCTTAGAATTTAAAGATCTATTCTCTGCCTCCTTCCTCAGCCTGTTTTCTCACTGATTTCCAGCTTGTACTTCCATCTTCTATGACTCTCCCAAACTGCTTGCGATTTCCCACAACTAGATCTTTCCTGATATGATCTCCTTAGTGGAAATCACCTGGTCTCTGGCTGTCTCCTTAAGAACTCATACTTGGGGATATACTTAATTCAGAAGTTATCTTTGCTCAGAATCCATCACTGAGACTGTGCTCTTTTTTGGTGCCTTGTGTATTAGACAACACAACTTTTAGTGTTTAATTTCCTCAAGTTGAGAAGACAAACTCTTATCTATCTTTATATTTGTAGTGACAAGCCTTGATAATATCACATACGAATATAACAGATGTTAGTTGTTGTGGATAAAGTTAATAATTGTAACATGAAATAGTAAATATGTAAAAGGATGTAATTGAGTCTTCGCATAATTGATAAAGTGTAAAGTACAGAATACTTAACATGAAATATACCACACTTCTTCTTTCCCTTTCTTCTTTTCAATCCCACATCTCTCTTCTCTGTTTTTCTGCCTCCATCCCTAACTCTCTCACTCTCTCTTTCTGTTTCCTCCTTCCATCCAACTTATCTTTCTAACTCTTATCTTTAGTTGAAAATGATCATCCTTTTGGTATAGACAAGAACAATATATCATATATGAAGATGTCTAATTTACTTAATGTATCTACTGAAGTGTAATTATGATTACAAATCAATTTATAGCCACACTAAGAAGAAACTTGACTTCCCTGGTGGCTCAGATGGTAAAGCGCCTGTCTACAATGCTGTAGACCCAGGTTCAATCCCTGGGTTAGGAAGATCCCCTGGAGAAGGAAATGGCAATCCACTCCAGGATTATTGCCTGGAAAATCCCACGGACAAAGGAGCCTGGTAGGCTACTAAGCATTCACTCTTCCCTAGGCAGTCAAATGTGTATTACCTTTCAAGATGATCAGTAATCTGTAACTAATGTAATGCTTTAAACATCACAGATGCTTTGCTTTAGTCCTAGCTGATCGTCAATAACAAAGGTCCATCTATATTACTTGAATGTCTGGTAACAGATTCACTGCAATTTGCTCCCCTTTTATAACAACAATTTCTGCCAGAATGAACATGATTTACTGTGTATACATTGCACATGATAGTATTCCAAGTCCCATGAAATACTGTCAGGCAGCTAAACAGCACTAGGAGTAGATGTCTCCTTTCCATATTTGTTAAGAAATTTATTTAGCTTAAATATATTGTAAAGTTGTCACATAAGGATATAACAAATGTCCATTAAAATTTAAGATAAATATATTTATGTTATAGAAAATTTTTCGTTCAAAATGTACTAAGGATGATTGCAATGGTAGAATATGCTAAAAACTACACTTGCCAATTAACACTGCAGAAATAGAGGTTCATTATAAATTGAGGGAGAGAAATTGGAATGGAATTGCCTTGAGAGATGGAACTTTGTTGTTGAATAAATGGAGTAAAAAATAAGATTGAAAATTATTAAATACAATCAAACACATACCTTAAATAGGTAATCATCAATTAATTATTTGTATACAAGTATATAAATGTGTATTAACATTTCATTTTGTTAACTCTTAAATGTTTGTTGAAAATATTGTCTTTAATACATTTTATAACTGGTTTTGGAATATTTGAAGGGGAAACTGCCAAGAAATTACTATCCACTGAATAATGATAAGCCATGGTAATAAGTACTTTACATATATCTTGTTAAGATGAATATACATATCGGTTCACTTCAGTTCAGTTGCACAGTCATGTCTGACTCTTTGTGACGCCATGGACTGCAGCACGCCAGGCCTTCCTGTCCATCACCAACTCCCAGAGTATACTCAAACTCAAGTCCATTGAGTTGGTGATGTGATCCAACCATCTTATCCATTGTTGTTCCCTTCTCTTCCTACCTTCATTCTTCCCCAGCATGAGAGTCTTTTCAAAAGAGTCACCTCTTCGCTTCAGGTAGCCAAAGTTTTGGAGTTTCAGCTTTGACATCAAGCCTTCCAATGAACATTCAGGACTGATTTCTTTTAAGATGGACTGGTTGGATCTCTTGCAGTCCAAGGGACTCTCAAGAGTCTTCTCCAACACCACAGTTCAAAAGCATCAATTCTTTGGCGCTCAGCTTTCTTTATAGTCCAACTCTCACATCCGTACATGACTAATGGAAAAACCATAGCCTTGACTAGACGGATCACTGTTGGCAAAATCATGTCTCTGCTTTTTAATATGCTGACTAGTTTGGTCATAACTTTCCTTCCAAGGAGTAAGCGTCTTTTTATTTCATTGCTGCAGTCACCATCTGCAGTGATTTTGGAGCCCCCGCAAATAAAATCTGTCACTGTTTCCACTCTATCTATTTGCCATGAAGTGATGGGACCAGATGCCATGATCTTAGTTTTCTGAATGTTGAGTTTTAAGCCAACTTTTTCACTCTCCTCTTCCACTTTCATTAAGAGGCTCTTCAGTTCTTCTTCACTTTCTGCCATAAGGGTGGTATCATCTGCAAATCTGGATTATTATTTCTCCCGAAATCTTGATTCCATCTTGTGCTTCACCCAGCCCAGCATTTCTCATGATGTACTCTACATAGAAGTTAAATAAGCAGGGTGACAATATACAGCCTTGATGTACTCCTTATCCTATTTGAAAATAGTCTGTTCCATGTCCAGTTCTAAATGTCGCTTCCTGACCTGAATACAGATTTCTCAGAAGACAGGTCAGGTGGTCTGGTATTCCCATCTCTTTCAGAATTTTCTACAGTTTATTGTGATCCACACAGTCAAAGCCTTTGGCATAGTCAATAAAGCAGAAATAGATGTTTTTCTGGAACTCTCTTGGTTTTTCGATGATCCAGCGGATGTTGGCAATTTGATCTCTGGTTCCTCTGCCTTTTCTAAAACCAGCTTGAACATCGGGAGGCTCATGGTTCACCTATTGTTGAAGTCTGGCTTGCAGAATTTTGAGCATTATTTTACTAAAGTGAGATGAGTGTAATTGTGCAGTAGTTTGAGCAATCTTTGGTATTGCCTTTCTTTGGGATTGGAATGAAAACTGAACTTTTCCAGTCCTGTGACCACTGCTGAGTTTTCCAAATTTGCTGGCATATTGAGTGCAGCACTTTCACAGCATCATCTTTAGGATTTGAGATAGCTCAACTGGAATTCCATCACCTACACTAGCTTTGTTTGTAGTGATGCTTTCTAAGGCCCACTTGACTTCACATTCCAGGGTGTCTGGCTCTAGGTGAGTGATTACACCTTTGTGATTATCTGGATCATGATGATCTTTTTTCTAAAAGTTCTTCTGTGCATTCTTGCCACCTCTTCTTAATATCTTCTGCTTCTGTTATGTCCATACCATTTCTGTCCTTTATTGAGCCCATCTTTGCATGAAATGTTCCCTTGGTATCTCTAATTTTCCTGAAGAGATCTCTAGTCTTTCCCATTCCATTGCTTTCCTGTATTTCTTTGCACTTTTCACTGAGGAAGGCTTTCTTATCTCTGCTTGCTATTCTTTGGGACTCTGCACTCAAATGAATAGATCTTTCCTTTTCTGCTTTGCTTTTCACTTTTCTTCTTTTCACAGATATTTGTAAGGACTCCGCAGACAGTCATTTTGCTTTTTGCATTTCTTTTTCTTGGGGATCATCTTGATCCCTGTCTCCTGTACAATGTCACAAACCTCTGTCTGTAGTTCATCAGGCACCCTATCAGATATAGTCCCTTAAATATATTTCTCACTTCTACTGTATAATCATTAGGGATTTCATTTATGTACATAAATTTCTTTTCATTGCGATGACCTCGAGGCACTGCAAAATATTTTGGTAATGTCTAAGCATTAAAGAATTATTAGGTTATTTTGAAAGTAGTGCATTAATTCTCCTGGGATCTCAGAGGTAACAATAGTCTGAAGCTATTTTCAATACTCTCCAAAACTGGATATTAAACTTTGTGATGTATAAGGATGTACAGGCTCCTTGAAACTGTCTCACTGTTCATTCAGTGCAAGGACTGAAGAAACTCAGACTAGTGATCCTTTTATTCTAAGAACAGATTTTCATTGAAAGGCTTATATATATAATTGGCCCATTTATTTTAGATCAGAAGGAAAAAAGTCATTAATTTTAAAATAAGATAATTAAAAATTAGATAATATATTTTAGAGGTGTTAACTGTGAATAGGGATGATACAGCTTAAACATCAATTGATAAACATTTGGGAAACACTGGTAGAAGGTTACATATAAAATGTATGGTAGACTTCAAAACTTGATGAGAAAAATTATACAAATTATTTCCTTTATTTTACATTGATTTTATGTTGTGATAATAATATTTTGAATATATTGGGGCAAATAAATTGTCTTTAAAATCAATTTTACTTCTTTCTTTTCTGTTTTAATGTGACTACTACAAAAATTAAAATTATTAGGACAGAGAATTTCTTCCTTTGAGGAATTACACAAATGCATTCATTAAAAGCATGATGTTAGACTATATTTGTTGATGCTGTGTTTCCAATATACAATTAATTAAAAGAAGGTAGAATTAAAAGAAATCTTGAATATAAAAGTAATGTGGTCATATATATTTCTCAAAGTGATTATAACTGATGGTGGAATTAAAATAGATTCTTATTTTTGTTTTGAATGTCTTTCTGTTGTCTTTAACTTCTACAATAAGAAAAATAAATATTGTTTTTGTTTTTTAGTCAATAAGTCATGTCTGACTCTTTGTGATCTCATGGAGCATAGCCCTCCAGGTTCCTCTGCTTGTTGGATTTTCCAGGCAAGAAAGCTGGAGGCAGTTGTCATTTCCTCTCCAGGGGATTTTCCTGACCCAGGGATTGAGGAATGGAAGCCCAAGAAAAATAAATATACTTTCCTTAAAAAAACTGTAGAATTATGGAATAAATGCAGGCAAAAAATAAATATCTTGATAGAACTTTTATTAATATATGATTTGGGTTAAAATTTATGAAAATCCAAAACTCAATTTCTTGTGTTTTGATTCATTTCTTTTTTTCAACAAGATACAATGGATTCAAACGAATATTAATACTGAACATAAATCTTATGATTTCTATATGCATTGATATGGTCTATGCAAAGCTTCATGTTTTATCTGGTAATATCCATACAACTCCTCTGTGAAAGTGTTAGAATTCACTTAAATGACAGGATAGACCTCTAGCTGGTAAAAAAAAAAAAAAAAAAAAAAAGAGAGAGAGAGAGAGAGACAGTAATAACTATGAAGTGAAAACAAAAATGTTAGCTATTCAGTCATGTCCGACTCTTTGTTGCCCCATGGAGTGTAGCCCAAAGGCTCCTCTGTCCATGGGATTCTCCAGGCAAAAATTCTGGAGTGGGTAGCCATTCCCTTCTCCAGGGGATATTCCCAACCCAGGAATCAAACCTGGGTCTCATGCATTGCAGGTAGATTATTTACAGTCTGAGCCACCAGAGAAGCCTAAGTAATAGATATACCTTAAAAAATAAATTTAGCAAAAATGTAATTTTTAAGTATTAGCTTCCAAATAGTATAAATGAAAAAATATCTGATTCATCTGCTATTATATATTTATAAGCATCACTTTTTAGAGTTCATAATAACACTCACTTGGTAAATTAATGCCTCTCTAAAGGATATTTGACAGAACAGACTTTTATAAGGGAACTTTCAATTGGAAACGAGATAAAATGCATCTTCTCAAACTAACCTAGAGAAAGGAATTCAGAAAAGAGCTAATAATTAAAATGTGACATATTTTATTCCAATTGTTTTAAATTGCTGAATAATTTTGGTCAATTAAAAACTTAAATCCCATAAGTAGGAACTCAGTTTGGGAATCTGAGTTGCTTTAAAATGAAGCAAAGGCTTTGTTGCCAATCTGCAGCCACTGTTTCATGTCCAAATAGATGGGATCTTTGGCAGCAGTGTGGCTGGAATCTTCACAGTAAAGCCACTATGAGGAGATGCCAACCAGATATGGTTTCATACCACAAAAGGACAATGCAAACTTCAGTTCAAGGTGTTTCTGAGAAACTGGTATTAAGTACAGGGGGTTAACAAAGGTTAAGTATGAAAGCAAAATAGTTAGTCACTCAACAGTATCTGACTTTTTGTGAATCCATGGATTGTAACCTGTCAGGCTCCTCTGGTCCATGCAATTCTCCAGGCAAGACTACTGGAGTTTGGTGAAAAGTGAAAGTGAAGTCGCTCAGTTCTGTCTGACTCTTTGCGACCCTGTGGACTGTAGCCTACCAGGCTTCTCCATCCATGGGATTCTCCAGGCAAGAATACTGGAGTGGGTTACCATTTCCTTCTCCAGGAGATCTTTCCTACCCAGGGATCAAACCCAGGTCTCCCACACTGCAGGCAGATTCTTTACCAGTGAATTACAGATATTGTGAAAATCTACAAACAGCCTCAGGCAAAGTCCTTCTCAGAATATTATACTGAAATAAGAGGAAATTAATTTTAAGTCAGATGCACTAAATTATGATTAACAAGGTATGTCACAGTGTGAAAAATAAGAATAATTGGTCAGTTACCATTTCATTATTTTTTATTTCTATTTCACTTTGTTTCAGACAAGTCCTTATTTTCAATATCTATATGACAGAAGAGTCAAAATGTCAAGAAATAAATAGAAGTGTTTCACTTGAAATAATAGAAGCTGAAATATCTAACTGAGTCTGCATTTAAAAGTAACAAACAGGTCAACAAACAAAATTTACCTGTGAGAGATCAGAGCATGTAGAATGCCAGTGTTTATAGGTAAAAAGAGAAACATAAAGGTGTACCAGCTACACCAGATTAAGGTAATATAAACAGGATGAGGACAGAGTCATCTCCAAATTGGAAAGATTTAAGATCATAGTTATATAATCTTACAGTTTTGAAGATTTTATTTTTTTTTTTATTTTTTGAAGATTTTAAAATTATAGTTCAAATCTGTATTACCTCATCACTTGTTCTTTTTTTTTTAATTTTATTTTATTTTTAAAACTTTACAAAATTGTATTAGTTTTGCCAAATATCAAAATGGATCCGCCACAGTATTAACAGTTAGGGTATAAAAGTTTTCGTTTTTTTTTTTTTTTTTTTTTTGGTTTAAGACCAAGAAACTGTCCTTTTGGAATATATGTGTATACGTAAAATTTCAACAATCATGTTTTGCAACAGTATTTTTTATAGTGGCTGGAACCCAGACACAGCAAAAATAACATGCAGTGTAACCATCATTAAGACAGTGATTCTGTATTTATCCAACCATCAGGGCATATCTGCATACTCCAACACAGAAGAGTACAGCCATACACACATGTGAACTAACTTTGTAATCAAAGCTTGTAGTAGAAGATTGATTTCTCCAGTGAATCAGTCAAAGTTTATAAAGTTCCTGCAAAATTTTATACTACAATGATCCAGTATGGATTCTTTTATGAATATAGCACTTCTATCAATTCAATGCAGCATTTCCCAAATCAGTGTGGGATTTTTTAATACAGATAAATAGTATAAGCTTGCCAGCACCTTAGAAGTCTTTCTCTTGCCTATGTTCCCAAAGGGGACCATTCACATTAACTATTATAACCACAAATGAGTTTTATATATTTTAGATTTTAACTAAATATATACTTTAATGTACATTTATATGCTCTGCTTCTTTGCTCAGAATTTTTTTCATTTTTTTATATCCAACTTTTCAGCCACTAGCACTTAACTGTCTACACTTAGATCTCTGCTGCAAAGTGCCATGACCAAAGTTACCAATAACTGCCTTATTGCCAATCCAGTGCCCATTCATCTGTTGTATACTTTCTTGCTTTGAACTTAGCCTTGAAAACAATTCCTTACTAAAAGTCCACGATGGTGTACTCCTTTGGCTTTCCTCCTATCTCTCTGTGCTACTGTTTAGTTTTAGTTTCCTACTGCCTTTTTACTCTTCTCTCCACAAACAGTAAGTCTCCAACATATGACTCTTCAAGTTGTGAACTTTCAAAGATGCTAACATGTGTTCCCTCAGTGTCAGGCATAAGTGAAATTGCAGCTTTCTCTCCATCTCCTCTTGCTGATGATCTTTCAGCTAGCTCTACCATCTGCCACCTCCTCTCCCTTCTCCAGTCAATAACTCCTCCGCCTGCTTACTCAATGCCAGCCCCTGTGTGCCAGCTGTTGTACTGTACTACTATACTTTTCAAGGTATTGTACTATAAGATTAAAAATGTGTTTTTATGTATTATTTGTGTGAAAAGTATTATAAACCTATTATATAGTACAGTACTATATAGCTGATTGTGTTAGTTGGGTGGCTAGGCTAACTTTGTTGGATTTATGAACAAATTAGACTTATGAATCAGCTCTTGGCATGGAACTTGTTCATATGAAGGGGACTTCCTGTACTTACCTTGAATACCTCCATCCTTGCCACAGAATCAGATTTTAACTACATGCTCTATGTCTCTCCTTGTGACCCAGAGCTCTCACCTGATTCTGGGCCACCTGATTCTCCAACTAAAAGTTTCTATTTGAATATGCCAATATGTCTAAAATTTAACTAAATATACTCCCCAAACTTGTTTCTCTTTCTGTGCTTCCTACCTTAATGAGTAGCATCATTGTTTAACTTTGTATGCAAACTAGATAATTTGACATTATCCTTGACCCTACCCTCTCCCTCCCATGTGTATGTAATCACTCATCTAATCCAGCTAATTCTACTTGTAAGCTATTTTCCAAATATGGACACATCCTTACATTATTGCTACTGCTCTTCTAGTCCTGTCTCCATCACTTTCACATGCTTCAACATTCTTAATTGGTCACTAAATTCTTGTCACTAAATTCAGCTATTTTTCTCAAATAAAGAACTTTCATATACTAATGATGTAATGTCAATGAATGTTAATATGATACTCATATTTTATTGCTTGAGTTATTAGATGGTTCCGATAATTAACATTTTATTGCAGCAACTGTGATTTCCTAGAAAAATAAATTTTCTTTTCCTTATAATGTCACTATCAAATCTATACTCCATTAAGAAGCCTTTCACATATAATCATGAAGACTTAGGTATTTAAAGTAACTCTTGCATTTAAAAAAAATTTAGAATCCTAATTATTCTTTTTTAAAAATGAGAGACAGATATTGTACAATTAGTTTCAATATAAATCTCACAATTGATGCATTAGGCTTGCAAAAACCGAATTACTTTATGCATAGTAGAAAAATGTCTTTCTGTGGATCCTTCCACATAGATTGTTTCTGAATTGAATAAAGATATATTTAAGGGTGACATTAGACCTGTAATCACTAGAACACATACATGTCTTAAAGTGTATGTAAATGGCTTAGGGAACTACAACTCATACTTGTTTAATAGAATTTCAAGAATGTCAGAATTACACAAACTCCTCAATCCATACAATTTTAAATCAAGGCAATATATAGTTTAACTTAGGAAATTAAGTACTTGAAAAGCATTTCCAAAACAAATATACATTTAGGGGGTAGACAACTGCATTAATTTTGGCAATCTAGAATGTCCAAATGAAAACAATTATTTCCTAAAATTAATAGTCATATAATTGCACTTTATTATCCCAACTGAATGTGCAAAACTAAATATATATAAACATTTATTTGAACATCATTTCTGAAATTCTGTGTGTGGTCATATTGTCTGATGGTGAATTACTTGCACTTACCTATGGATTTGAAGCAAAAATATATATTTCAAGGCAAGTCAAACTTAATCAAACATTGTATTTTGATTTTCAGTTGGAAGAAAATAAAATACTGTCTCTATATGCCAGTACAAGTCCTTATAGTTAATAAAAATACTATTTGTTTTTAATTCTAAGCACTCTTTACACTGCAAATCTACACATTTTACTATTGAGACAACAAAATGCAGGGGTGCAGGGTGTCCACAATTTGAAAAGAAGGTTTAGTATTTCCTCTAAGTATTCAAAACTATGTCTGACCTCACTTAGTATTTACTGGATCCCATTACACATATTTCCAAGTTTGTTAACCAAAGCAAGCATGATTTAAGATATTTGATATTTGCAGTGAGAGTGAGGGATTTAGGTATCTTAGAAAACTCAAAGCATTTTTTACTAATGTCAAAAACACTGGAGAGAAATTAAGAATGTCACATAATGCTTATTAGGAAATAATAAAATAATTCATCTTATCCAAAATGGAAAAAAATTATGAAAAACCTTATAAGTGTGAAAACAACACTCTAATATAATGTAATAACACTCGATGATGTGCTGGCTTTTTTTCTTTACCATTAACATTTACCTACTTGCTTTGCAAACTTTTTCCCATTTTATATGATAGCAGTTTATTAACTGGAATTCAAGAATTCTATCTATCCTTATATCTAGCAGTTAAATAATGAGTGGATAAAGATAAATTTAACTTCTCTGGCCTTAGTTTTTTCTCTTGGGTATTCATTTAGGGACTTTTTAGTTTTCTGTGCTTTCGTTTTAGAAACTATCTGGGGGAATGAATTCTATGTGTGAAAAATGATTAATATTTACCCTTCCTTCATCTGTCATTTTTATCATTGTCTGAGATGATATATCTCTCAGGGAAAGAAAACATTTTTTTCAAGTTACTTTAACTAATACAGCACTCTATACACATAGGTACTTAGTACATAATTTTAAAATGGATTGCCTTTTCACTATTTTTATACATTTTTATTCGTAATATTAATATTTTAAATAGAATGACTTTTTAAAATCATGTCATTACACAAATCCTGTCACAAAACTGAGGTGGGTTTAGTTGTATTATAACAGAAGGAGAGAAAAAAATAGGCATATGTTTCCTGCTGCTGCTGCTGGTGCTAAGTCGCTTCAGTCATGTCCAACTCTGTGTGACCCCAGAGACGGCAGTCCACCAGGCTCCCCCGTCCCTGGGATTCGCCAGGCAAGAACACTGGAGTGGGTTGCCATTTCCTTCTCCAATGCATGAAAGTGGAAAGTGAAAAGTAAAAATGAAGTCACTCAGTCGTGTGGGACTCCTAGCAACCACATGGACTGCAGCCTACCAGGCTCCTCCATCCATGGGATTTTCCAGGCAAGAGTACTGGAGTGGGGTGCCATTGCCTTTTCTGCATATGTTTCCTACTCACATATAAATGCCTTGCTGATACAGACAGTCCATACAAGTTGGTTTTGCTCTCTCCAAGAAGTCATTATAGAACTGGTTGCCCTGTTTAATAAGGTTGAAACACTAAAAATGTAAAACTATATGGAAAACTTCTTGGTTAAACCACAAGGAATATTAAAACACTCCAGATAATTCTAGCATTACTTAGAAAAACATTATCTTTTCCAATTGATTGTTAAAATAATTTTATCATAGTTAAGAAAATGTTTTGTGATGATTCAAAAAGATAAAAGCTCATAATATGATTGCTGATTGCCAAGTGCTTGCATTACCCATTATCTCTTTATGGTTCAAAAATATTTAAAATGTAGACCTTTTGTATCAGACACAATTTTCACCTAATAGCAGAATCATTAATGATATTCATTCAATTTCATGGTATTTCATATGAATAATTTCTGTAAAATTGACACCATATTACCTTCCAGCCATCAACAGAATCATATAGATTTTCTTCTATCCAAATTCAATTGTTCCTAGTGCCCAATTGTTCCTTTATAAACCATGTTTCACTATGTCTCTATCGAATGCTTACACTGATGCTTCAGATTTCTAAATTGCATAATTTTATTTATCTTTACAATATACTGAACTACCTTGCCTTCCTTAGCAGCATCAAATCATCTCTCAAACACAGTATCATATTTTCCCCTTCATAGGGGCCAGATAGCAGTATTCTTGAGAAGATTTTTATGTAGTAATATTGCTGCTGCTGCTAAGTCGCTTCAGTCGTGTCTGACTCTGTGCGACCCCATAGACGGCAGCCCACCAGGCACCGCTGTCCCTGGGATTCTCCAGGCAAGAACACTGGAGTGGGTTGCCACTTCCTTCTCCAATGCATGAAAGTGAAAAGTGAAAGTGAAGTCATTCAGTCGTGTCCGACTCTTAGCGACCCCATGGACTGCAGCCTACCAGGCTCCTCCATCCATGGGATTTTCCAGGCAAGAGTACTGAAGTGGGGTTCCATTGCCTTCTCCGATTGATATTGCTAGGGATCACTATTCAGTCTTTGCCATGTTATCAAAAAAATAATATGTTATTCACACTTTATTTTCATTGTTTTGTCATTTTCTAGCTCCACTTTTCCACCATCAACAATAACTACATTTCAAATAAAAATCCTATAGAAACATATTTAATTCTCTTATTCACACTTGATAGTTTGTATACCATTAAAAATGTTGCCTGCTATTGCTACAAATTTCAAGTACTTTTATTTAGCCAAATCCCAGTGTCTTAATATTATGAGAGTGCGGAATAGTAGTTGTTAGATTAGACTCCCTTTTTAATAAAATAAGTTAGTAAAATAGTAATAGTTCATAGACTTTCAGACTTAGAAAAGAGCATGTGGTTAGACTAATTTCTCTAAATACTGTGGTATATCATGCAGCTGATATACCACAGTATAGTGGTATATCATTTTATTTTTGTGGTATATCAGCATTTTATTTATGCCGCTATAGGAAGCACACTTGACACCCTAAAATGTCTCTTTAGTATATATACTACTTGTGTACTAAAGAGACAATCAAAGCCCAAAAGACTAAGACAGTAAACTTCAATTTTCCCCCTAACTACCTAAAAGAAAGCAGATAGAAGACCTGTTCCAGGAAGGGAGCCGCCACTGTAGGCTAACTATAATGTGAACTAGGTGTGGACAGGGAGGAACTTAGCAAATCTCTATTTGTTAAAATTCCTATGTTCTATTTTCTCTGCAGGGCCCAGCAAACGTTTGTTTACCAAACATCTGCTTTTTCATTTGTCTGAAAATTGCCTTCCTCCCCTCTGAAGTCCTCTTTTGTCTTTAGCTGAGGATGGTACTCAAGGTGAGGTTTTCAGTCATTTAAAGTAAGGGTTTCATCGTGCATTTTGATATTTGGCAAAACTAATACAGTTATGTAAAGTTTAAAAATAAAATAAAATTAAAAAACAAACAAACAAACAAAAAAAGTAAGGGTTTCAGTCATTGAGGACAGTACTTAAGGTAAGGGTTTTACTACTCAAGGTGACGGTTTTGATTTTCCTGGGTCTCTCCCATTTATATACATTATTAAACTTTGTTTGATTTTCTCCTGCTAATATGCCTCATGACAACTTGTTACTTAGGCCAGTCAGAGAAGTCTAGAAGGGTAGTGAAACATTTCTTCCTCTCTGACACTATTCTGTTTGTCCATCTTCCGTCTCTCATCCAACACAGTCCAAATCCACTCATCCTGAAGACTCATTCAATTATGACTACCTTCACCACCTTTTCTTGATTCCCCAAGGGGGAGATTATATTCTTAATTCACTTAATATTTTGTGTAGGACTTTCTATGACATTTATCTCCTTCTATCTTAAATGATTTGGTATAACATAATATAATGTTATTTTTTATAATATAATATGTTTTCCTGATAAACCATAGTATTCCTGTTATCCTAAAGCACACAAAAGAATGCTTGCTACAGAGTGAAGTTCAATGACAAACACATAGACTTCTTAACTATAGATTCAATTATAAATTCAGCCACTTAATTCTTAATTTCTCGTGTTTCAGTTTCTTCATATAATTTTCCAATGATAATGCTGCTTTCTTCCTACCTTTGAAAAGTTGTACACACCTTTAAAGGATGAAATGTTTACTGAGATATCCCATCTTGTATTATGCTTGCAATTTAAAGTGGAAATACAGCTTAATTAAATCTGAAGAGCATAATAACTTCTTGCCTTAAAGCTTTATAACCTGCAACTCTTTCATATTTATTACTTTGCTAGTATCAAATACCACATAAAATATGATCAATGTTTAATGTAAAATGATCATGTGATAATTACTATCATTATTCATATGATTTTTAGAGATTTAAGTAATTTTTTCCAATATCAGACAGCTAATGTATGACAGGCATAATTCAAACATGATCTTTTTATATGAAACATAGTCTATTTCCTGTCTTTTTGGAAAAAAAAATACATGTGTATATATTTGGAAAACCCTACATTTGTGAATACATATAAAAATATTAAAGACAATCTATTTATCTAAAATTCCCTTTAACTTAGATTACTTTGTGATTTTCAAATACCAACCAGTTTATTTAATGATTTTTGTCCCTTTTTTTTTTTTTAACACACACTCTGAAAACATTCCTTTCTGTTTTTCTGTCTCCTAGTTTTTTTTAATTTGGAATTATTTTTAAAGAATAATCTGGCATGTAGCTTTTTAAAAAAAAATCATCTTTACAATTTTGCAATACAAAGTAAAAACATTCAATCTGAAGAAGTCGTAAAGCATTTATACATATATCATTCATTCTAAAGTATCTTAACGTAAATATAAATTTTCATTCATATGCTAATTTTGTTACCATATATGTAAACTATTAAACAACTTTATTTTACCTATAAGGTAAAAGAGTCACTGTGTAAATAATTAAATTACTTTTGATAAGCAGTGACAAACAGTGAAGTACTGTTCCTAGTCTAAAATAACCTTGGAAATAGCATTGTGGAATTAATATCTAAACTAGAATCAAGAACTGATAGCAAGGGCTACTGAATATTTCTAGCTCTTTATTTTAGAATATTAAATCCCTTACCTCTTACATTCTTTTCAATAGAGCCAAACCCTTAAATTTTCTCAGTTGTATCACTTGTCTTAAGTAGCAGCTTGTACTTTGAGATCAAGCAAACACATCATACTGGGTAATGAATCAGGAAAAGAAAAATGAGGAATTAGAAAACGAATCTTATACTCACGGAATGTTCTATAAAATTCTTCAAGAGCCAGGTGCTTGTCTGAGTTAAAATCATCATATTTCAGTAGATCATACAAAGTACAATCAGAAAGGTCCTTGCCAAGTTCTTCCTGTTTTATCACCTGAAAAGAAAATTAAAATCATGCAATTATACCAGTGTCTTAACATTTCTATAGGTAATTTAAGTCTACACTTGAGCAAAGAACTGAACTTATAGGAAACCTGGGTTTTCAGTTACTGGACATTTATTTTCAAGTGTTTCAATGGCATAAAATTATAAATTTGACTTAGTTTATTTTGACACTCAGACAGATACTTAGAATTTAGCCTGAAAGTTCTAATACAAAAATCTCCCAGTAGGACCCAGAAAACTTGAACATTAAAGGGGCATTTTTGTATTTTACTCATTTACTTTGCTCTACTTACATTGACTCAAGGAGATACTTTACTTCTACATGAAAATTGCCTCCTAAGTCTCAGTGACCCATGTCAAAATGGAACAGCTCTTTCCCAACAAAAATAGTCAGTAGCTTGTTCCAATTTTCATCTTCCTATTATTTGTGAAAAATGAAGTTAGATTTTTTTTTTTCTCTCTTTTGTCTAACATCCTCCCAAGCTGGAGGTGAAGCTATTTGGGATTCTGAACTAACTCCCTGGATCACAAAGGAGCTATTAAGCAAATTACTGTTTCCAGGAGCCAGTTAGCATTAATGCACCAATTGATGATGGGAATCGACCCAAGCATGGGTGAGAAAAATCGCCAAACTGCTTTTCTGCTCTGTGCTCTGTTCCATGGACTGTGGCAGTAGCTGTTTTAAGACTCGACTGATTTTGACTATAGCTTGTCTGGTAAAAGGGCTCCCCAAGATTTTTCAAACATTCCTTTTCCCCAGGTAGCTGCATGCCTGTGTCCAAGAGTCTTTCATATTTGTCTACAGAGGGAGTGGTTTATATTGCTTGGAGGTTTGCTTTAAGTGTACATTTTGTTAAAGTTGGTGCAATCAGGAAACACAAGCTTTGAAGTCAGCCAGCTTTGGGTTTAGACCATGCCAAGGCTACTTAATAGCTCTATAATTTCTGGCAAGTCACTCAACCTTTTCTCACTAAGAAATTAATGATAGCAACCTCTACTTCTCCTGGTTGGTGTGCAGATTATAAATACAAATATGCATATATATATATATAAACAGTTTTAGTCAAGTGCAACACATATAGTATACATTCAGACATAATCATTTAATGTTAAAAATAATGATTTATATATACAAATGTGCTTCTAACTATAAAAATTCATTGGAGTTTTCCACACCAGCTTGTGTATATTATGGTTACATATAGTTTGAAAGATTGAGACTTTGTCATAACAATGGCAGATTGGCGATAATAATGTCTATTTTAATGAGCTATTTTTAACTCTTTTATGGAACACCCTAGAGTTAAAAGTTGTCATGCCTGCATGAGGATGAGCTGCAGAGACAGCTCTGAGGATGGAGCTTAGCCCATGCGTCACTAGAAGCTCCTGCCCCTGTCACCTGAGTGGTGACACTCAATGACAGTGTTTGCACTGCTAAATATAGCTTTCACAACATCATGTGCTCTCTATTCTTATTTACTGTATTCAAATTTCATTGGCTAAGCTGGCATTTGCTGCCTTAGAGGAGGAAAAATGTGAGTGATTTATCTGCTTTCCATATAAATAGATATGATTGATAGTGAGTGGTAAAGCCCTTGGCTTTCGCACAGTCCAGCTGGAGGGATTAACAAAACTACTTAATGGCTAGAACTATTTCTCCTATAAGCCTAATGGGAAAACAAATACTGCTTTTCTGTTTAGAAAGCAACCAAACTCTCAGCCACTCTCCATCTGTTGTTTGTTAGATGATGAGAAAAGCCTTTTCCCAGGTGGCAGAGGGGCAGTGTTTTTGATCTTACCTCACTATGTTCTTTCTAAAGACCTGTGGGGTCAGCACCACAGTAATTTTTAGGATGCAGTGATAATGGAATCTGGTCAGATACTTTAATACTATTTTTGCTGGCTTTAATTCACATACTTTGTGAAATGATGAAACAGAAAGTTGGAAGAGAAGCTTTCATCATTGTCTCATATTAATTTCTGTTCTAATCTTTTATTCAAGGTAAATTGTGTATAAACCAAGAGAACAGATGTCTATCTTTTTCCTTAATACTGATTTTGGCATAAGACTAGCTTGCTTTTGATTTGATCATGATTCGATCGTGATGATACAACTCAAGCTGGATATACTGTTTTAAGGAATGCGCTTTAGAAAAGTACATGGTCCTGGCTAGTGAGCTATATATATATATATATATATATATATATATATATATATATATATAGCTGTTCAGTGATATTTGGCCTGCTATGATAGAGGGGTTAAGTGATTCATCCCTTAATAAATCCATTGTTTAATATATATTTTCCTCATTTATTCCATGTCTGTTCAATGAAATAGCTTACTTAAGACATGCTTCCTGGTAAGCATGTTTCTCCTTTGTTTCCTGATGGGAGATTTGGCATGGTGTGAGGTGTTTCAATGTAGGAGTTATTATCTTGTGACCTTTTAACCATCATGGGAAAATTGCTTTAGATATTCTGGGTTCTGATAGCCTTAAAGAGCTGTGTGTTTGACTGTTGAGAAGAAAATGTAAAATAAGAGACAAGCAGTAATACATTAAGCACTCTGGCACTGGGAATTCAAACTTGTAGGACATTTATTTCATTTATTGTCTGGCTCTGGTTCTAAAACCTTTCCAGTCTAACCTCTTCATAATGCATGTGTTACATCTGACATAGAGACTACTGGCAAAGCCAGATTCACTGAACATACTGTCATTTTAAAATATATTTTAATTAGGATAAGTACATTATTTCTTTATATGTAATGAAGTGAAGTGAAGTGAAAGTCACTCAGTCATGTCCGAATATTTGTGACCCCATCGACTGTAGCCTGCCAGGCTTCTCTGTCCATGGAATTCTCCAGGCAAGAACACTGGAGTGGGTAGCTCTCCCTTCTCCAGGGGATCTTCCCACCCAGGGATTGAACCCAGGTCTCCTGCATTACAGGTGAATTCTTTGCCATCTGAGTCACCAGGGAAGCCATTATATATAATGTTATTGCACATTTAATAGAATATTGTGTAGTGAAAATGTAACTTTTATACTCACTGAAAGTGAAAGTCGCTCAGTCATTTCCAACTCTTTGCAACCCCACAGACTGTATAGTCCATGGTATTCTCCAGGCCAGAATACTGGAGTGAGTAGCCTTTCCCTTCTCCAGGGGATCTTCCCAGCCCAGGGATTGAATCCAGGTCTTCTGCATTGCAAGTAGATTCTTTACCAGCTGAGCCACAAGGGAAGCCCAAGAATACTGGAGTGGGTAGCCTATCCCTTCTCCAGGGGATCTTCCTGACTCAGCAATCTAACCAGAGCCTCCTGCATTGCAGGAAGATTTTTACCAACTGAGCTATATACTCACTAGGAAATAAAAATTCATGTAACTTGCATTATTACAATATTCATTTGACTGTAGTGGTCTGGAAATGAAAGTCGCTCAGTCATGTCCAAATATAGAGTCCAAGGAATTCTCCAGGCCAGAATACTGGAGTGGGAAGCCTATCCCTTCTCTAGGGGATATTCCCAACCCAGGGATGAAACCCAGGTCTCCCTCATTGCAGGCAGATTCTTTAATAGCTGAGCCACAAGGGAAGCCCACAGTGGTCTGGAAACAAAACACAATAATTCTGAGAAATGCTTATAAAATATACAGTATCTCAGATGATCAACAAGAACTGGAAAGAGAAATAGAAAATGGCAGAGGCTGATGTAGAGGGTTGTCTTCCACTGTGAGATATATGGGTATTAGATTTCTGGGGATATGACATGATTTAGAAATCCAAAGTTATTATATTAACTTTCATGCAAGAGGTACAGTGCATGTGATTTTGGTGGTCTCGAGTCATGCTGATGAGACTATTTGTGTAAGAGATCAGAGAGAGAGGAGTGAAATCTTCCAGTTTTGTTTCTTTTCTTTACTCTCCTTAGTGGAACAGGAGTGAAGGAGGAAACAGAACAGGCTCTATCTATCTTGAGAGCAGGACTCCATCTTGGGCAGGACTGTGGACTTGGAGTTATATGCCCAGTATCTATGGAAATGACATACCAACTGGGAAACCAGGCCCCCGAAGGAAGAGCCCCAGGGCTCTCCATCACCTAAAAGAATACCCTAATTATCTGTGTAACCAAATAGAATCATACATTCTATTACGATTCTTGGAGAATGACCACAACTCTATTGATAATTGTCCACGGTTGACTATCCAGGTTTAAGGCATATAAATCAAGGGTTAGACCCAGAAAAACTGTACAAAAAAGATCTTCATGACCAAGATAATCACAATGGTATGATCACTCACCTAGAACCAGACATTCTGGAATGTAAATACAAGTGAGCCTTAGAAAGCATCATTACGAACAAAGCTAGGGGAGGTGATGGAATTCCAATTGAGCTATTTCAAATCCTGAAAGATGATGTGAAAGTGCTGCACTCGATATGCCAGCAAATTTGGAAAACTCAGCAGTGGCCACAGGACTGGAAAAGGTCAGTTTTCATTCCAATCCCAAAGAAAGGCAATGCCAAAGAATGCTCAAACTACTGTACAATTGCACTCATCTCACATGCTAGTAAAGTAATGCTCAAAATTCTCAAAGCCATACAGATGGCTAACAAACACATGAAAAAATACTGAACATCACTCATTATCAGAGAAATGCAAATCAAAACCACTATGAGGTACCATTTCACACCAGTCAGAATGGCTGAGATCCAAAAGTCTACAAGTAATAAATGCTGGAGAGGGTGTGGAGAAAAGGGAACCCTCTTACACTGTTGGTGGGAATGCAAACTAGTACAGCCACTATGGAGAACAGTGTGGAGATTCCTTAAAAAACTGGAAATAGAACTGCCTTATGATCCAGCAATCCCACAGCTGGGCATACACACTGAGGAAACCAGAAGGGAAAGAGACATGTGTACCCCAATGTTCATCGCAGCACTGTTTATAATAGCCAGGATATGGAAGCAACCTAGATGTCCATCAGCAGATGAATGGATAAGAAAGCGGTGGTACATATACACAATGGAGTATTACTCAGCCATTAAAAAGAATACATTTGAATCAGTTCTAATGAGGTGGATGAAACTGGAGCCTATTATACAGAGTGAAGTAAGCCAGAAAGAAAAACACCAATACAGTATACTAACGCATATATATGGAATTTAGAAAGATGGTAACAATAACCCTGTGTACGAGACAGCAAAAGAGACACTGATGTATAGAACAGTCTTATGGACTCTGTGGGAGAGGGAGAGGGTGGGAAGATTTGGGAGAATGGCATTGAAACATGTAAAATATCATGTATGAAACGAGTTGCCAGTCCAGGTTCGATGCACGATACTGGATGCTTGGGGCTGGTGCACTGGGACGACCCAGAGAGATGGTATGGGGAGGGAGGAGGGAGGAGGGTTCAGGATGGGGAACACATGTATACCTGTGGCGGATTCATTTTGATATTTGGCAAAACTAATACAATTATGTAAAATTTAAAAATAAAATAAAATTAAAAAAAAAATTCTCAACGCCAGGCTTCAGCAATACGTGAACTGTGAACTTCCAGATGTTCAAGCCACTTTTAGAACAGGCAGAGGAACCAGAGATCAAATTGCCAACATCTGCTGGATCATGGAAAAAGCAAGAGAGTTCCAGAAAAACATCTATTTCTGCTTTATTGACTATGCTAAAGCCTTTGACTGTGTGGATGACAATAAACTGTGGAAAATTCTGAAAGAGATGGGAATACCAGACCACCTGATCTGCCTCTTGAGAAACCTATATGCAGGTCAGGAAGCAACGGTGAGAACTGGATATGGAACAACAGATGGGTTCCAAATAGGAAAAGGAGTACGTCAAGGCTGTATATTGTCACCCTGCTTATTTAACTTATATGCAGAGTACATCATGAGAAATGCTGGGCTGGAAGAAGCACAAGCTGGAATCAAGATTGCTGGTAGAAATATCAATAACCTCAGATACACAGATGACACCACCCTTATGGCAGAAAGTGAAGAGGAACTAAAAAGCCTCTTGATGAAAGTGAAAGAAGAGAGTGAAAAAGTTGGCTTAAAACTCAACATTCAAAAAACGAAGATCATGGCATCTAGTCCCATCACTTCATGGGAAATAGATGGGGAAACAGTGGAAACAGTGTCAGACTTTCTTTTTCTGGGCTCCAAAATCACTGCAGATGGTGACTGCAGCCATGAAATTAAAAGACACTTACTCCTTGGAAGGAAAATTATGACCAACCTAGATAGCATATTGAAAAGCAGAGACATTACTTTGCCAACAAAGGACCATCTAGTCAAGGCTATGGCTTTTCCAGTGGTCATGTATGGATGCAAGAGTTGGACTGTGAAGAAAGCTAAGTGTTAAAGAATCGATGCTTTTGAACTGTGATGTTGGAGATGACTCTTGAGAGTCCCTTGGACTGCAAGGAGATCCAACAAGTCCATTCTAAAGGAGATCAGCCCTGGGTGTTCTTTGGAAGGAATGATGCTAAAGCTGAATGAAACTCCAGTACTTTGGCCACCTCATGTGAAGAGTTGACTCATTGGAAAAGACTCTGATTCTGGGAGGGACTGGGGGCAGGAGGAAAAGGGGGCGACAGGGGATGAGATGGCTGGATGGCATCACCGACTCGATGGATGTGAGTTCGAATTAACTCTGGGAGATGGTGATGGATAGGGAGGCCTGGCTTGCTGTGATTCATGGGGTTGCAAAGAGTCAGACTCGACTGAGCGACTGAATTTAACTGAACTGTTTTTGTGTCTTTCTTTTTCCTTTGTTCAGACTAGTTTCAGGGAATTTGGGGCGTGGGTTTGGGCAAGTATGCTTAGGGTATATAAGGTTTTCACAAAAACTGGTCGGGGTCCTTGGCGAAGAGGAAACTCTGCCTTGGGCCAGCAAATGCAATAAACTGCACTCCACCATCTGCATTGTCCTGAGTGAGTTTGTTTCCCAGAATGCATGGCTACAACAGGAGAAATGATGGACTTAAAAGAAATATACTATTAACTTTGTCAACTACAAATTGGCACTTGCCATCTGCCTCTACAAGGATTAAAACTTTAGCCTCTGCAGCTGCTGCTTACCTATAGCACCCCCTTAAAGGAATTCAGGGCCGAGATTAGGAATGAGGCACTCTGTGCTCTGGGCAAAACTGGCAAAACAGGTGTTCAGTAAGAGATTATTCAGGAGAAGATTTTATTAGCCCAATTCTTGAATCTCTTCCTATCAAGAAAAACACTAAAATCCTTCATGGTGATATCCCCACTTCATAACTAGCAGTAATCTTCATGAGACTAGTAGAAACCTTCTGAAAAACAACATGTGTTTGATTGCATGTACTCCACCTTCACCAAAATCACATGCACTGTCCCTCCCCCTATTTTTTGGACTAGTTTCTGAGAGCTATCTGAAATGCTGTCTCCCAGTCTATAGTCTTCATTTTGTCCTAAATAAAACCTAACTAATAACTCTCAGGTTGTGCATATTTTTTTTCTACTTGATAATACGTTCAAGTAACATGAGCTCTCCTTCATCCTTTGCAAACTATTTTTCTCAAACTAATCATGAATGTGTCAGAATCACAAGGTCTTAGTACTGACTTAGAGCTCAGTGATCCTCTATTTTAAAGAAAACCCATCACATTTATGAAGTTGAAGAGAGGCAGATATATTCACTCCTTTACTTGACAAATGTGTAAATTACATCAAAGCCCAAGGCTCAGAAAATAAATATACTCTTGTGGTAACAATACACATCTCCAGGCATTGCCTTTAAGTTTTTCCCACAAAAATATATAGGTTGGATCTTTTATTACTTGGCTCTCCAGACAGCTTCTTGTACACTTTCTTTCTTTCCTTCTCCCTCTCTCCCTTCCTTCATTCTTTTGTTTCCTTTCTTTGCAACCAACAAATGCCAGAAATAGAGCTGGGGACTGGAGATTAAATACACTCTGCCCTTAGAGAGTTAATATTCTAGAAAGGATGAGTGGGGCAAATTATTAGAAAACTTGGGAAAAAAGATAATCATAGATTACCAATTATATTAAAAAAATAAACAACATAAAAGGACAGAGGATAAATAATTAACATTATAAATAATAGTTGTTTGATCATATATAACTGATGCTACACTGTGATAAATGTATTTAAATAAAAGAATCACATGGATATATCACATCTTCTAAGTTCTCTTTTAGGCTTTATAACATGTCTAGCTAATTAAAAGACATTTAAAAATCATTAGGGTCAATGTTAATTTTTAAAGGCTAGTTGAAATAGAACAATATGAAATCATTGGTGGGATGAAAACTATTTTATTTTCAAGGCATTCTGTATGGCTCACTGGGATTCTCTGAACATGACTGCCAACATTTTTAATGTACCTTGACATTCTAAAGTAAATATGCTACAAATAATATGTTTAAAAACTAAATTTTGGTATATACATATGATGGAATATTACTCAGTTGTAAATAAAAGCAAATAATAGCACTTGCAACAAAATGGATAAATACAGAGATTGCCATACCGAGAGAAGTAAGTCAAAGAAAGACAAATGTTATATTATATCACTTATATGAGAACTCTTAAAAAAAAAAAAAAAAAGGTACAAACAAATTTACCTACCAAACAGAAATAGAGTTACCAATGTAGAAAATAAACTTATGACTTTACTGGGGATAAGGGGGTAAAGAGGGACACATTGGAAGATTTATTTTAACATATACTCATTACTAGAGCTTCCCTGCTAGCTCAGTCATTAATGAAATTGCCTTCAATGAAAGAGACCTGGGTTCAATCCCTGGGTCAAGAAGATCCCTGGGGAAGGAAATGGCAATCCACTCCAGTATTCTTGCCTGGAAAATCCCAAGGACAAAAGAACCTGGTGGGCTACAGTCCATGGGGTCACAAGAGTCAGACATAACTTAGTGAATAAACCACCACCACCACGATATACATTACTAGGGCATCCTCGTTGGCACTAGTAGTAAAGAAACTGCCTGGCTGATGAGAAAGACATGGGTTCAGTCCCTGGGTTGGGAAGATCCCCTAGAGAAGTGTATGACAACCCACTCCAATATTCTTGCTTGGAGAACCTCATGGAGAGAGGATCCTGGCAGGCTGCAGTCCACAGGGTTGCACAGAGTTGGACACGGCTGAAGCGACTTAGCACATATGCATACACATTACTATATATAAAACAGATAACTAATAAGGATCTACTGTATAGTACAGGGAACTCTACTTAATGCTCCATAAAAACCTAAATGGAAAAAACCTAAATGGGAAAAAATTATATATATATATATATATATATATATATATATATATATATAACTGAATCACTTTGCTTTATGGCAGGAACTATCATGGCACCCCACTCCAGTACTCTTGCCTGGAGAATCCCAGGGACGGGGAAGCCTGGTGGGCTGCCGTCTATGGGGTCCCACGGAGTCGGACATGACTGAAGTGACTTGGCAGCAACACAGCATTATAAATCAACTATACACCAATAAAAATTCAAACAAACAAGCAAAATAACATTTTTTAAATTACTAATAATTCCCATTGTAGGTGAAGACATACTGCTATGGACATTTATAAAGGTCAAAACATGCTATGATAAAAATTAAACATGATGTTAAGTTTTTAAAAAAAGCAGTGCATTTTAGCTTTCAAGTTATTGTAGGAACAGCCTTAAAGAAAAACAAAACAGTATTTAAAACTAGTTACTATGGTTTCCAGATACAATTGAAAGTATTGCTTTTTCAATTGTAGCAGTTAGCTGCACCTAAGCCAAAAATTACAGGCCTTACCTTTCTCTGTTAAATGCTAACCATTGTTGTTATTATTGTTACTGAAGTCTTAGCTCTTAAAAGGTAATTCCCAGTTCTACTAGGATCTACCTACTGGCATTGCCAATGCTGTTCTGACTCCAGGTTTCTGCTGCCTTATTTTGTATATCTGACAGGTTTAAGGGATTTTTAAATGTTGAATAGGATTAATTACCATGGTATTCCCAGAGAGTCCCCACCTATCCCCTTCTCTATCCACACAAGTGCTTATTTGTTTGCAAATAAAAAGTGCTTATTTGTTTGGTTTGTTCCCACTAAAATAGTATTTTATCTATGAGGCAAAACAATTCCTACCAATCTCATTGTAAATAAATATGTTGACTAGCCACCAGAACCTTTTAAAAAATCTTTAAATTAGTAAGGGGTTTAACAACTCTCAAAATAAAGATTAACTCAAAATAAAGATTAACTATGTAACAGTTCTAATAAGTTTTAAAGAAAATGAATATGTACAAAGTCTGTAAAGACATCAGCATCATACCCATCCTGTTAGCTAAAAATATCTAGTGTTATTTATTCCTTTTTTATTTAATTTTGCAAATGTATACACACATGGAATCATTGAGCAAATGGCTTTTTAAGTCAAATATATATATATATATATATATATATATATATATATATATAACTTAATAATCTAAATCCTGAGAACAAGTAGTTCTTATTATTTTAATAAATAGCTGGCATGTGTGCACATCAGGGAAATATTTCATTCTAATAGGTATTCCTAATGTGAATCAGCTTATTAAGATGGCAGAATCTAAATGAAGAAAAAAGCTAAATCAATATACTCAATACAGCTGCTTATTTAAACTCTGAATCACAAGGGAATAATTTGGCTTACTTAAATTTCATGGGTGGTTATTTTATGAAATGGGGAGAAGGCTGAGGGACATATTTTCCAAGCTGTTAGCACCATTTGCCTTTAAGAGCACTATTTTGGCTGTTCTTAAACTAAACCAGGAGAATTTTAAGCTGAGGAGTCTCTAATGTCTTGGTGCAAATGTAATCCAGCCCACACCTAAGCCTGTAAATGCCTCAGGTTATGAAATCAAAACCTATTACAAACCAATCACAAACAACTAACTATGCTTTGCTGCTGCAAAGTCGCTTCAGTCGTGTCCGACTCTGTGCGACCCCATAGACGGCAGCCCACCAGGGTCCCTGTCCCTGGGATTCTCCAGGCAAGAACACAGCCAATCTGGACCTTCCTTACTTTGTTTCCATCTTCTCTTTGTAAAAGATTTCCTAGCTCGCCTCCACAGAGGGCTTCTAACTACTTCTGGTTTGGCACTGCCAGATTTGAGTGGATTTTTGCTCAAACAAGCTCTTTAAATTTTAATGTTAAGTATTAATTATAGGGGACTGGAATGCAAAAGTAGGAAGTCAAGAAACATCTGGAGTAACAGGCAAATTTGGCCTTGGAATACGGAATGAAGCAGGGCAAAGACTAATAGAGTTTTGCCAAGAAAATGCACTGCTTATAGCAAACACCCTCTTCCAACAACACAAGAGAAGACTCTACACATAGACATCACCAGATGGTCAACACCAAAATCAGATTGATTATATTCTTTGCAGCCAAAGATGGAGAAGCTCTATACAGTCAACCAAAACAAGACCAGGAGCTGACTATGGCTCATATCATGAACTCCTTATTGCCAAATTCAGACTTAAATTGAAGAAAGTACGGAAAACCACTAGACCATTCAGGTATGACCTAAATCAAATTCCTTATGATTATACAGTGGAAGTGAGAAATAGATTTAGGGCACGAGATCTGATACATAGAGTGCCTGATAAACTATGGAATGAAGTTCATGACATTGTACAGGAGATAGGGATCAAGACCATCCCCATGGAAAAGAAATGCAAAAAAGCAAAATGGCTGTCTGGGGAGGCCTTACAAATAGCTGTGAAAAGAAGAGAAGCAAAAAGCAAAGGAGAAAAGGAAAGATATAAGCATCTGAATGCAGAGTTCCAAAGAAAACAAGAAGAGATAAGAAAGCCTTCCTCAGCGATCAATGCAAAGAATTAGAGGAAAACAACAGAATGGGAAAGACTAGAGATCTCTTCAAGAAAATTAAAGATACCAAGGGAACATTTCATGCAAAGATGGGCTCAATAAAGGACAGAAATGGTATGGACCTAACAGAAGTAGAAGATATCAAGAAGATGTGGCAAGAATACACAGAAGAACTGTACAAAAAAGATCTTCACGACCCAGATAATCATGATGGTGTGATCACTGAACTAGACCCAGACATCCTGGAATGTGAAGTCAAGTGGGCCTTAGAAAGCATCACTATGAACAAAGCTAGTGGAGGTGATGGAATTCCAGTTGAGCTATTTCAAATCCTGAAAGATGATGCTGTGAAAGTGCTGCACTCAATATGCCAGCAAATTTGGAAAACTCAGCAGTGGCCACAGGACTGGAAAAGGTCAGTTTTCATTCCAATCCCAAAGAAAGACAATGACAAAGAATGCTCAAACTACCACACAATTGCACTCATCTCACATGCTAGTAAAGTAATGCTCAAAATTCTCCAAACCAGGCTTCAGCAATATGTGAACCGTGAACTTCCTGATGTTCAAGCTGGTTTTAGAAAAGGCAGAGGAACCAGAGATCAAATTGCCAACATCTGCTGGATCATCAAAAAAGCAAGAGAGTTCCAGAAAAACATCTATTTCTGCTTTCTTGACTATGCCAAAGCCTTTGAGTGTGTGGATCACAATAAACTGTGGAAAATTCTGAAAGAGATGGGAATACCAGACCACCTGATCTGCCTCTTGAGAAATCTGTATGCAGGTCAGGAAGCAACAGTTAGAACTGGACATGGAACAACAGACTGGTTCCAAGTAGGAAAAGGAGTACGTCAAGGCTGTATATTGTCACCCTGCTTATTTAACTTCTATGCAGAGTACATCCTGAGAAATGCTGGGCTGGAAGAAGCACAAGCTGGAATCAAGATTTCTGGGAGAAATATCAATAACCTCAGATATGCAGATGACACCACCCTTATGGCAGAAAGTGAAGAGGAACTAAAGAGCCTCTTGATGAAAGTTAAAGTGTAGAGTGAAAAAGTTGGCTTAAAGCTCAATATTCAGAAAACGAAGATCATGGCATCCGGTCCCATCACTTCATGGGAAATAGATGGGGAAAGAGTGGAAACAGTGTCAGACTTTCTTTTTTGGGGCTCCAAAATCACTGCAGATGGTGACTGTAGCCATGAAATTAACAGCACTCCTGGCTAAGCCCAATATGCATAGGGCAGGCCCAGGGGGAAAAAAACATAAAAGGAGGAGCCAAGCACTCTCTCTCTCCCACCTCCCCCCATCCCCCCCATCCTTACTCCTTGAAAGGAAATTTATGTCTAACCTAGATAGCATATTGAAAAGCAGAGACATTACTTTTCCAACAAAGGTCCGTCTAGTCAAGGCTATGGTTTTTCCTGTGGTCATGTATGGATGTTAGAGTTGGACTGTGAAGAAGGCTGAGCGCCGAAGAATTGATGCTTTTGAACTGTGGTGTTGGAGAAGACTCTTGAGAGTCCCTTGGACTGCAAGGAGATCCAACCAGTCCATTCTGAAGATCAGCCCTGGATTTCTTTGGAAGGAATGATGCTAAAGCTGAAACTCCAGTACTTTGGCCACCTCATGCGAAGAGTTGACTCATTGGAAAAGACTCTGATGCTGGGAGGGATTGGGGACAGGAGGAGAAGGGGACGACAGAGGATGAGATGGCTGGATGGCATCACTGACTTGATGGACGTGAGTCTGAGTGAACCCCAGGAGTTGATGATGGACAGGGAGGCCTGGCGTGCTGTGATTCATGGGGTCGCAAAGAGTCAGACATGACTGAGCAACTGAACTGAACTGATTAATAATTAAACTTCAGTTTCTCTTTTAACATTGCTAACAAATTCAAGGGTGCCATTTTATTAAGTGAAATATGCCTATGTATATTCTCATCTTATCCTGAGGAGCAAATAGTTGGGACCATGATGCAAGAAGTTGTTCTTTCTCTAAGGGACACTTTATTCACCCTGGTTTACCTCTGTGACCCTGTGAAATTCATCTTCTCATATTGCTTGTTTTCCAATCTGCAGCAATCTCATTTACTTTCCAATTCAAACGCATCGTAGTACCCTCTGGAAGTCCTGTTCTGATCAGAAAATTTTCTTTGCCTTATGTTTCTTATGAACACATGTTCTTCACCATGCTGACTTTAAGAAAATCTGACTACTCCTTAGTAAAACCATTTGTCCAATATGTATAACAATTGAAAGTTAATTTTTCTCTCATATCTATTCTACCTCAATGGAAGGAAGATAGTCAATAGCTAAATGGTTCTCTATTGGTACATCTGGATAATTTCTTTTTCCCAAATGAGTTTTCTTTCATTAAACAGATAGAGAATATAGATGGGTAGATAGATAGATAGATAGAAGATGAACAGATAGATAGAAGATGAACAGGTGGATGGAGGGATGATAGAAACTATCCCTTTAAATGTCAAGATATTCAGCTAGGTAATCTTTTCTACTTTGTCCCCATTTTTCACCAATGTATTTATCTCTTTATTCACAACGTTTCTGTCTACCTAAACTCTTTATCAATGTCCCTAGCAACTTAAAAAGGCATATGAATAAACTACCAGGAAGATTTCTGTGATTCATTTCATAACTACTGATTATTAATCTTCTGAAGACCTTTTCTTACATGTCAGCCTTCCAAGAGGAATGTGATCATATCTTAGGTTACTTCATCCTGAAATCTTTAATTCAAGCATTACAGGTCTGTTTTAGGAATAACAAATGTCCTTAAACCCATAAATGCATTACTATGTTGCCAAGTACCTGATCACACTTGTCACATACACAATACTGAGGGAAAACCCCTCTTTGTGTTTCAAATAAAGATACTTTATATTTGTTAAAGCTTTTGCAATGAGTTATTATCCTATGTCACATGCAAATTTAAAGCATATTGCTACAAGGACAATTTTTACTGAAGCAAACATTAATAAACATCAGATTTCAGAGAGCACTGAATTCTTATTGTTGGAGAAGACAGTTTAAGAGAAGGAACAGATACAAATAATAGAGATGAACCTCAGACACTTGTCTAGATTTATACAGTGGAACTGAGAACAACAAACAAGTGAGGTTTCACACCTCATCAGCCTGATCTTCAGAAAGAGCCAAAACATTTGATTTTGCTTTAGTACACAGAACTAAAGTGAAAGAGTAGAGTGAAAGTTGCCTTAAAACTCAACATTCAGAAAATTAAGATCATGGTATCTGGTTCCATCATTTCATGGCACATAAATGAGGAAATAATGGAAACGGTGACAGACTTTTTTTTTTGGGGGGGGGGCTCCAAAATCACTGTAGATGGTGACTGTAGCCATGAAATTAAAAGATTGCTCCTTGGAAGAAAAGTTATGATCAACCTACTGCTGCTGCTGCTGCTGCTAAGTAGCTTCAGTCGTGTCCAACTCTGTGCAACCCCATAGACAGCAGCCCACCAGGCTCCGCCATCCCTGGGATTCTCCAGGCAAGAACACTGGAGTGGGTTGCCATTTCCTTCTCCAATGCATGAAAGTGAAAAGTGAAAGTGAAGTTGCTCAGTTGTATCCGACCCTCAGCGACCCCATGGACTGCAGCCTTACAGGCTCCTCCGTCCATGGGATTTTCCAGGCAAGAGTACTGGAGTAGGGTGCCATTGCCTTCTTCAACCTAGACAGCTTACTAAAAAGCAGAGCCATTACTTTGCCAACAAAGGTCCGTCTAGTCAAAGCTATGGTTTTTCCACTAGTCATGTCTAGATGTGAAAGTTGGAATATAAAGAAAGCTGAGCACTGAAGAATTGATGCTTTTGAACTGTGGTGTTCGAGAAGACTCTTGAGAGTCCCCTGGGCTGCAAGGAGATCCAACCAGTCCATCCTAAAGGAAATCAGCCCGGAATATTCATTGGAAGGACTGATGCTGAAGGTGAAATTTCAATACTTTGGCTACCTGATGTAAAGAACTGATTCATTGGAAGAGATTCTGATTCTAGGAATGATTGAAGGCGGGAGGAGAAGGGGACGACAGAGGATGAGATGGTTGGATGACATCATGGACTGAATGGACATGAGTTTGAGTAAGCTCCAGGAGTTTGTAGGACAGGGAGGCCTGGCGTGCTGCAGTCCATGGGGTCGCAAAGAGTCAGACATTACTGAGCGACTGAATTGAACTGAACTGAACATAAAATTGGCTACTGGTCAAGACCATTCAGTTATACAGCCTCATTCTGAATAGGATCCAGGCAATTTAGCACAGATTCAAGAAAGATATTAGGGCAGCTCAGAACAAAATAAACTAAAAGTGCCCATTTGTTTTTAGTCACTAAATCGTGTCCAGCTCTTTTGTGACCTCAAGGATTATAGCCCACCAGATTTCTCTGTCCATGAAATTTCACAGCCAAGAATACTGGAGTGGGTTGCCATTACATTCTCCAAGTGATCTTCCCAACCCCGGAATCGAACCCATGTCCCCTCCATTGGCAGGCAGATTCTTTACCACTGAGCCACTGGAGAATCCCCAAATGCCCATTTACCTGTTGTTAACAAAGGGAGATGATACTTTTAAAGCAAAAATTCTCAAAAAAAAAAAAAAAAAAAACCACTTCAAATGTGATTGACATATTACCTTTGTCATACAGTAATTAAGACACATATATGGGAGAGAAGACAGTGATACTCTATTCTATTTCTCTAAAAAAGCAAATTTGATCAAAACCCCAGTCTCCCCTATCATCCAACCCCACATACTTTGGGGAGACAAAAGCCCTCATCATGGGGTGTAAGTAGATCTGATACACACTAGAGGAAAGAGAGAGATATGAGATTTCACCTCTCTCTAAGGGGTATATCAAAACAAGGCAGAAGACCGAGCATAGGAATTTTATGTAGCTAGGCTCAGGGACTGAAATTTATTTCCCCAGAGGAAAGAATGTGCTAGATATTGTTTTTTGATGTTGGCATTGTTATATTCTATAACTTGCCATTAGCTTTTGTTTTGTTTTGTTTTTTTTCCTTAAAGGGGCAGATAGATGTTGGCAACTACTGATTGTGATGTCTTTGGTTATACACATTTAGGGGGATAATCTAAATAAAATCGACCATATTGTTTGACATGATAAGAAATTTGAAGCCTCAGGGAAAGTTAAATAATTGAAACTGAAAAACAGACTTTTGGGTCCTGCATCTGTGGTGTAGGGAATATAAGGCATGCTCTGGACAGAGCACAAGGAAAGGAAAAGTGTAAAAAGTGCTTCTTCTAAACTGGATTTCAATATGCAATTTTTGTAATGTGTGGAATAATCTCATCTTCTACCACCTTTACACATCTTCAATCATTCAACAAACACACATTGTTTTTTGCAAATGGATTGTGTGTGTGTGTGTGTGTGTGTGTGTTTAGCTCAAAGAGAAGTACAAAGGAGCTGACAGACATCTAGATTGTAGCAATGTAATAGTATTAATAGTATTATTACAATTGCTACTACTATTATCGTTAGTTACTATACTAACTGAGGATCTACATATTTTTAAAATATTTAAATTGCACAATATAGTCAAGTAAAGCATATTATTTATTTAATAACATAGCTATGGGTGCCTTACTGAAAATGTTGCTGTCAATTACTTCTTATAACTTGCTATTATGGGCAAGAAAAAATTGCACAAAATATATATTTTGTAGTTTGACAAGTAGAGATATTTTGCTATAACATGTACCCGCATCTTGAAATATATATTTTATATTTATTTTAAGTTTAGGTCAATTTAACATTATATCTGTAAAGATGGGACACTATATACTCTGGGGAAAATGCTCAATATCACAGTGGTTGCAGAATGATGACATGTACTTGTCTCTAGACTAGCCCACAGGATTTAACAACATTCATGCTAGCTACATGAGACAAGTATGTGAGTACCTAAAATGAGATGAGCAGAATAAAATATATAAAATAAGATAAATGAAATTTATTTAAAAAATACTGCAATTCATTTTTTCCCAATTTCTTGGAATAACCAAATTATTTTCATTCCCTTTCAAGAAACATTTTTCATTGTAAAAATTGGCATTAAAATGTTTGTATATTTAATAATGTGGATATAGATTTCTGGGTTATGATGGCTGATTTGTTCTCACCTATCAAGCAATTGTAAACATTAAAAATGCACAGGATGACCTGGATGGAAATATTGATCAACTGTTCATCCACTAACACAAGCATGTGTACCCTCTTTATTTCCATTATCATCCACCATATCCACAGGAAAGTTGGATTTGAAATATAATTATAACTAATAATTTTATCATGTTGTTTATATTGTGTGAGTTATGTTTCTTAGAAGGCTACATTTCCAAAATAATATTAATATCACATCCATTTTACATACTGTGTCTTATTATCTTTCCCAATATGTAGACAAGGCAACTGGGACACCAAGAGAGTAAATCACTTGCCAAAAACTGCACGGTGTCAAGTAGAGGAGATGAAATTTCATCCCAAATTCTATAATTAAAGTTCTTAATCACTACACTATGATCATAAAAATGATACTTTTTAAAAGAAATCCTAGGACTTCATCAGTACAGGCCATGCACTCCTTGCTACTTAAAATATCTTCCTATGATCTTTTAAATGCATATCCCATCATAACATTTACTGACTTCTGTTATTACCTGTTTTAACTCTTCCAGACCTTCAAATGTTAAGGACAAATCTATCCATGTTCTCACATCAATTTTTATCAACTTCATAAAACATGATTCTTTTGAAAGTATCAAGTTTCAATTTTGATAAATTTAAATTTATTTATTTTATTTTATTTTATTTTTAAACTTTACATAATTGTATTAGTTTTGCCAAATATCAAAATGAATCTGTCAATAAATTTAAATTTATAGTTGGATATTTTCAATATACAAAAACCAGACTCAGATACTAAGTATGTGGTAACAGGTATTCATGTCAAGCTAGAGTGGCGAAGGGTTGGATCAAATGAGATCTAGGTCTATACCTTGTCCTCTGACACTAGCAAGTATTTTCTTATTATTACAAGTTGCTGTGATTTTATGGGTCTTACCCCCTTCAGCTAATGTTTTTTATTATCTTCTCTCAAATGGAAAGTACTTTAGTTTCTAATTTCCTGCAAGAGAAGCTTTGTGGTGGTGGAAGTCATTCAGTCATGTCTGACTCTTTGAGACCCCATGGGACAATAGCCTGCCAGGTGCCTCTGACCATGGGATTTCCCAGTCAACAATACTGGAGTGGGTTGCCATTTTCTTCTCCAGGAGATCTTCCCGACTCAGGGATTGAACCTGGGCCTCCTGCATTGCAGACAGATTCTTTACCATTTGAGCCACCAGGGAAACCCAAGAGAAGCTTTGGAATATATATATATTCATTATTTGGAGTAAGAACAGAACATGTGCAGCAAGCATTAATGCTGCAATTATAAAACCTCAAAGTCAAATCATGTTATTTAATTTTTACTTGCAGTGTCTTAGAGTTATATATTATATTTCTATTAAACATAGTTTGTAAATTATTAACAGAACCATTAAGATCCTTTCCCTTTTAACTGCTTTAATTTAAATCTTTTTGAAACTTGCTATTAAATGATGATGTTCCATGTTTCCAAGTTGATTTTTAAAATCATATATATCATTGACTTTCATTTTATAATACTTGGAATACAAGTTTTTCTAAAGCACCTGTAACCTAAAGAGACAAGTCAAAAACAGTATTTGTGTTGTTACTAGCTAGAAATGTGTTATATCCTTTTCGCAGTGGCTGTTAGTTGATTGCTGATGAATGAGATGATACCATTTCCACTCTATAAAGCTGAAGGAAGGACTGACATATGTGGGATGTGTGCAGAGGAGTCAGTAAATATTACCTTCCCAGATCCTTCTTTGTGTGTACCTCATGTTTGACTAATGTATAAGTGGGATTCTAACGATCATTTCTGCAGGTAAGTTTCAGATGAATTTGGAGGGCACTTTTCAGATGTAAATTAAGTCTGAATCAAAATAATAACAATAACAAAAAAACTAAACTCTGTACCAGATGACTTTATTATGGATTGATATGTGCCCTCCCCAAAGATATGTTAAAGCCTTAACCTGAGGACATCAGAATGTAAACCTTTTTTTTGGAAATAGAGTAATTTCCATGTATTTAGATGATGTTAGACGAAGTCCTGCTGGAGCAGGGAGGACCCTTAACCCAACATGACTGGTATCCTTTGAAGAAGAGACAAGATGATGTGAAGACAGTACACAGAGAGTAGCTATGTGACTCTAGAGGCAGAGACTTGAGTGATGCACTACAAGCCAAGGAATACCTGGTGCTACCTGAAGCCAAAGAAGGGAAGAAAAGACTCCTCCAAGAAGCTTCTAAGGGGGTTGGCCTTGCCCACACCTCAATCTCAGATACTGAGCCTCCAGAACTGAGAGAGAGGTTGTCTGAGCCACAAAGTTTGCTGAACTTTGTTACTGCTACTCTAGGAAATTAATATAAACTTGGATGTAGTAGAAACTTAAAACAACTACAAGTGAATACTTTCAATACTATTTTCCAGTGATGATCAGTTTTTCCATTTGGACTCAGATGTGGATCTTGTAATAGCTAGATTTGGTCAAATTATGTGTCATATCCAACCAGTGGTTACAGTAGCGCATACATGTTAATAGAGAGTAAAAATATTAAAAATAAAAAAGTAAGGCTCAAGATCAAAAACACTATATTTGAATATGTCAGGCACACAAAGATCAAGGTGACATGCTTTAGTTATAGTTCATTTAATTGAATTGCCTAGTCATCTCTGATTATTACCAGAAATTTAAAATTCTAAAGAATTTCATTCATGAAAAATTAATTATGAGTTATATACCAACATAGATATCTGAATTAAAAGTTTACTAACTTTACCCTAAAATTTCAGAGTTTCATTCATTGAATTCCAGTGCCTAGGACTTATAACTGTTCTATAAATATAAGCTGGATTAAAGAAGATAATGAAAATGATATTTTAATTTACTTAAATAGACAAGTCAATTGGCTCAGAAGGTCACTTTGATAATGACACCTCTAAGTTACACTATCCCAAAGCTTGAATGCTTGCAAAGTAAAACTGATATTCTACATTGTTGATTTTTTGAAAATACGCCATTAAATTAACTATGAAATATGAATGGCATGATGTTGTGGAAATAGACAATTGAATTTTTTAAAATTATTTTCACTGTTAAGCACAGAAGCAAAATCTACCTAAGATCAACTGTAGGAATTATCAGGCAGTCAGCCACATTCCTCAGAGCTAGTACCAATTTCCTAGTCATCCTGGATTGGCTTCTCTCCCTTTCTCCTTAAAAACCTGTATGTATATTTACAGCAAAATCTTATGTTCCTTATGTTACATTTTGACCACTATCAACAACCAGTTTAGGTTCTTAAATGTGGGTATTTCACTTTCTTTCAGGGTAGTTTATCAGTCTCAGTAACACACACATAAAAATATTTCCATTTTTTCACACATATAATTGCTCACATAAAAAATTTTGTGTATTAAAATATTCACTTAACAGATTTTATGTATGTATCTTTTTGGGGACAATTTTCAAAGACATGAAGTTTAATGATATAGACATAATATTAAAACTAGATTTAATATAGTTGATCTTTGATTATTGAAAAAGTACTAAATAGATCAATAATTTAGTACTTTATTAAATCACTTATTTACATTATGTTATAGATGTATTCAATTGTTTTTCAATAATGTCCTTGAATACTAGATAAGCAAGCTATAGATGTATTCAATTACTTTTCAATAATGTCCTTGAATACTAGATAAGCAAGCTTCCATAAGAAAATTACAAAAGCTCCAGAACATGTCTGGTATTATTTTATAAATTCTATAAGATAGAGAACTGGCAGTTCCTTTTGGCATTTAAGGTATAGAAACCTGTCAAAAGTAGATGCCTCTTTTAAATTGTGTAACATCATATAAGGATCTTGTATGATGTTACTTGAAATTAACAAATTACATTTGTTACTAGAAATTCATACTGCTGATAAGTAGTCAAATATTTCTCTTAAAACATTTTATGCCTACAGTCAAACAATATGAATTAAATATAGTTTTATCAATATAGTAAAAACTCACACAAATGTAAATATATTGAATAAATATACTTAAATAAGCTTGTTAATCATTAATCATACCTGAATTAGTTCATTAATATCTACAAGTCCATTACTGTCGGCATCAAAATATTTAAACATTTGATCCACCAGCAACTTCTTCCGAAATACGTCATCACCATTAGGGTTTTCATTGTCTTGTGTAATGTATTTTTGATTTTGTAAATCTAAAAGCATATTTTTCATCTTGCTGTATTCAATGGCCTTGCAGTTATCTCCTGTAACAAAAGAACTAAGTTATTTTCAAAGCAATATTATTAAAAGGGAATCATTTATCTTATTAATGCTCAAAGTTGATACCTAGCAGATAATATATTTTGTATATAATATTTATGCTTCTACTTTGCATACTACACAAGGAGAAAAGAATGGGCCATTAACATGAGAGGATAAAAATGTTAATTGCTGTCAAATCTAAAAACACAATATGTACTATGTGTTTTCTCAATGCCAAAGTCATCGGTTCTACAATGGATACAGAAAAAAGGATAACTTCAATTGGCTCCAAGGCTTAAATACATCATCTTAGTTTAACTCCTCATTATACATGATTATAGTGATAATTTCAGAGATTTTGAACATGAAGTTTAGGGAGAGGAAATGACTTACCCAAGCGTAAACTTAGATTGTGTTGAATTTTGAACTTAAACTCATGTATGTCTTGTTCCAAACTAGTATAGCAAGTTTCTAATTGGAAATGCATCTTCTTTTACATTTAGATTTATTTTGAAGAATTTTGTGTGTATGCACTTACAATTTTTTAAAAATTTTTAATCATGCTAAACTCATATTTGCTTTCTTCGGAAAGTCTATTTTTCTGATATTTATCTATCTCTCCTTTAAGAGCACTTGGAGAATAATATGATCTATGTTTGCATTTTTTATCTTGAAGGTTTAACCTTGCAAATATCATTTCCACAACTAAAGTATGAGCTTATTGAAGTGATAATGCATTACAGAATTCAATATCTTCCATAAAATAGCCCAAATACTGGGGACTTCACATTCAATGAAAGTAGTTGTTGGCGTATATCTTCAAAAATAACTTCAATTACTCTATCTTGGCTTCCCAGGTGATGTTAGTGGTGAAGAACCTGCCTACCAATGCTGGAGACATAAGAGACACAGGTTTGATCCCTTCAGCGGGAAGATCCCATGGTGGGAAGAGCCTGGCAGGCCATGGTCCATAGGGTTGCAAAGCGTTGAACACAACTGAAGTGACAGCACTCACGCGCACACTCTACTCTCTTATAATTATTTCACAAGAATTTTTCTTACAAAAATATGCATGCTGATGTCTTCGTAAATAACACATTGAAATGAATGTATGTTGATAATAAATGTGATATAAAATGTTGACATACAGTCTATAAATACAGTCTAGAAAATACAGTATATAATGTAATTTATAAATGAAAAAGCAGGTATTATTATATTCGCTAAGAACTTTTACAATATATCTTTAAAGAAAAAAAACCCTAACTTTATAATTGTGCTTCATTTTGACAATTAGGCTGTAGCAAAATCTACAATTTTAAAGATTTCTAAAGATTTAAAAATATATATCTGAGAAGCAGGGGATTGAGAAACAACATTTGAATTCTCATTCTCTTCCCAAACAAGATGGAAAACAATCTTTCAGAGAGATGAGATCTTATTTTTCAAAGACTTTGAAATGACTTCTGTTGTTCAGCAATTTTAGTGTTTAACAATCCTGTCAATAACTTCTTTTCTACAGCAAGATGTAAACTCTGTGCCACAGATTAAGTCAATTTTGCATCATTCTAGTCTCAGTAAAGAATAATAATTATAATAGTTTTCATACAAACACAGAAATCACTGACAAGAGAGAAAAGTAATTAAGTACAGAGGGACAGATAGCAATTTTGGTGCCTGTGAAAGCTGCCTAAGAGGGGCCTTCAAATATACTTGCCTGTGTGTGTGTGTCAGGAAGAGAGAGAAACTGATCAAAGAAGGGAAAAGGAGAATAAACCATTCCAAAGCCCTCCCTGGATTTCTGTATTTGACCGTGGGCCTTCCTATCATTTCATTTGACTGATGGGAAGAGGGATGGAGTTTGGGGGAGCTCCCCTGGATCCATTGTTATAAGCAGATGAGAACATGGGAAATAGAATTTAAATGCTCAACACTTTTTAGTTAATATTTGAAATTTGGGGTTTTGTTGTTGTTGTTTAGTTGCTATTGAGGAGATACAATTTGGGGTTGTTACATTCTAATTTTGACCAAATCAAGGAATACAATCATCATATTCTTCAAGAATGCTTTCATTTCCCAAATTGTAAATACCCTAGTAAAACCAGGGATTGTTTGCTGACAATTCAAAGCTAACAAAAATAAAAGCATTACAATTAAGGCATTCATATTCCACTGAAATGTACAATGGAAAATAAAAGTGTTAGTCGCTCAGTCATGTCCAACTCTTTGTGACCCCATGGACTGTAGCCCACTGGGCTCCTCATCCATAGGATTCTCCAGGCAAAAATACTGGAGTGGGTTGAGATTCCCTTCTCTAGGGGATCTTCCCAAACTAGGTATCAAACCCACATCTCCTGCATGTACAATAAACAACCATAAAATTACAGTAGATTTTGTAGAATTTAGATATTTTAAGTAACCTCTATCACAGGTCTTTGTTAGTAATAGAAACATCTATTATGACTAATAGATTAGTTGTAATGCAGACTTTCTATGTGCCAGGAACTTTATATATATATGCAATCATTTAACTCTCATAACAATCCAACATGAAGGACCTTATAATTACCATGATTTTACAGATGAAGAAAAATTAAAACACAGAATGATTAAGTAACTTGTTCAGAGTTACAAAGCTAAAGAGGAGCTCAGTGACTTTTACACCCAGGCAATACCTAATATCTTTTCTAGCCTTTATTCTCTACTTTTTTCATCTTCAGAACTGAGTTTTAAAATGAACTTATACATGGTTTCAGCAAATTTGTAAAAGGATTATTTGAAAAATTAATGGCAAATATAAAATAAACTTCAGGCAAAATTACTGCTTAAATTATAGGTAGAGAAAAAAAGAACTTTCAAAGGGAGAGAGAGAGAAAAAAAAGGAGTACCATAGAAATAGCAGGAAAACTATAGGAAAATACTGAAGAAGAAGAAAAAGGGAAAAGAACTTGTCAAGAAAGAGGATGTGATGAAATGCTAAATGTTTCAGAGTTTAAAAAAAAAAGAAAGAAAGAAAACATTCCCATTAGATTATTTAACTTGGAGATAGCTTGTAACTTTAAAGGAACATTTTAATGAATAAGTGAAAACTTCCTATTATAATGGGCTAAAATGAGTAAAAGCAAAATAATGATTTGAAAATATTAAATGTTTGTTTTTAGTCACCCAGTTGTGTCCAACTCTTTACGACCTCATGGACTGCAGCAAGCCAGACCTCCCAGTCCCTCACTATCTCCAAAGTTTGCCAAGTTCATGTCCATTGCATTGGCGATGCTATCCACCCATGTCATCCTCTAACACCCTATTTTCCTTCTGCCCTGAATCTTTCCCAGTATCAGGGACTTTTGGTATTAAATCTTCATCACTTTTTTAATGAGTATCAATGTGAAAAAAAAAAAAAGAAGTAGCATTAGTAATGAAACATTAGTTATTTAGAAACAAACATCAATGTATATTAGTATATCATGGCCTCATTCAAGAATAACTTCAGGAAGAAAGCTAGCTCGTTGATTTGTTTGTTTTGGTGAGTCCTTCCTCAATACTTAACCAACCAGTGGTGTTTTGTTGGTATAGTGAAGGAAAAGAAATGCTCTTCTGGAGTTACTTTCTGCTGCCAGAGACCAGTAAGAGCTCTCCTCTGCTGTCCCTGTTCTAGACACTAAGGACAAGATGAATGAGGTCCCCAGCTGGTGGTGCCTATACACCATCTTCCTTCCCGTGAATGCAGTGATGCCAGGGCTGTGCTGACTCTGGGGCAGTTAAAAATCCATCTGGCCATGTGGGGCAAAGAAGGAGGTGGCATATCTGACTTTCCCCCCACTTTTTTCTCATTTAAACTTTAGATTCATAATTTTACTCCAACTAAATTATTTTGTGAACAAAAACATGATTGATAACACCATGTGCCCCAAACATGCATATTAATCCTATATTATCATTATGTTCACAAGTTCTCACATGCTTTGATTTTTTGTAAGTTAAGTTTTATTGGAGTGTAGGTGATTTACAATGTTGTGTTATTAATAGCATCTGCTGTAAAGCAAAGCAAAGCAATTTTATGTATACATATATCCCCTCTTTTTTTATATTATTTTCCCATGTAAGTCATTACTGAGTACTGAATAGAGTTTCCTATACTGTAAATAGGTCCTAATTGGTTATCTATTATATAAATAGTAGTGTGTATATGTCAATCCCAATCTTACAATTTATCCTCCCCGCCCCCTCCACTTTCCCCTTGGTAGCCATAAGTTTTGTTTTGTTTTTTTTTCCCTACATCTGTGACTCTTTGCTTTATAAATAGGTTCATTTATGCCATTTATTTTAGATTCCACATATAAGCTATATTACATGATATTTGTCTTTCTCTGACTCACTTTCAAATGGGTTCACCTGGGTATTGGCAGTGCTTCTCCATGTCCCTATGAAACCAAGGATAGTTATATATTATATATCTGATAGTACAGCCATCAGTTTTGAGTACATGATAAGTGCTCAAAATTATAGATTCTACCAATTATGCTTAATGCTAGTTTTTCAAAAGTTGTAATTTGTTCTTAACTCTTTGAAGTTACCCTTTATCCTTTCTCTCCATTTATCAGAAAAACATACTAATTACTTTCAACATAAAAATATTGAAATCTAAGTATATAATAGTATTGTTTGCCTCTTTTTAGCATTTCTAGTTTGAAATTGATTAATTTAATTCTAATAAAAGCTGAAATCTTAGAAATTAAATAAGAAGATATTAAATATTTTATTATAGTATCAATTCTACTCATGTATTAGATTGCATACTGGAATTGTATTTTTCTCAACCTATTAAATAATTGCTAATAGAAACTTTGAAAGCTTTTTAATATGTAAACATATTTAAATTTATATAAAATATTTCTCAGAAAAGTACTTTGCATTTATGACATAAGGAAAGTATCAAAACTTTAGTATGGTGATTTAATATGCATCTGTGAACCAAATTCAACATGGAAAACTATTATACTTAAATGAATTGTAAATTGTTAAACTGTGTGTTTGATGGAATTAAAATTATCTTGGTTAAAAGTAGTCTGAACAAAATAAAAAAACAAAACAAGAAAACAACCTTTAACCTAAATGGAGCTTCTATAAAATGTGGAAAAATACGGGTGTAAATTGTTTTGGATCACATAAACTTTACTGAAATGTTCTTATCTAAAATGTTTGCGGTTACACATAAGATTAATATAAAACTACTATGCTTCAAATGCTAATCTAATTCTGGAAATTTACTAATGCAAATATACATATATATACCACTTCACAACTTTATACCTTTAAAGGGCTGTGAGTTTCTCATAGAGAAGGAATTTTAAAAAACAATCTACTTTCTTTTTCAGAGCAGTTTTATATTCAAGGAAAAATTGAGCCGAGAGTACAGATTTTTCTGTATACCCTCTGGTCCTCCACATGTGCAGGCTCTGTCACTATCAACATTCCCACAGCAGGGGGAAAATGATGACAATACAGTGATGTATCTTTAACCCCAAAAAGTCCATAGTTTATATTAGAGTTCATTAAGTACATAGGGTACTTGGTGTTATATATTCCATGGGTTTTGACAAATGTATAATGACATGTGTGCATATATATCATACAAAATAGTTTCACTGCTTAAAGAGACTCTGTGCTCTGCCTGTCCATCTCTCCATCCTCCTTAACCTCTGACTAACACTGACCTTTTTAATTGTTTCCAAAGTTCTGCCTTTTTCAGACTGTCATATAGTTGGAATCATACATAACCCTAACCCTGGCCCAATTCAATATGTAGCCTTCTCAGACTGGCTTCTGAGAAGCAAATACATTTAAGGTTCCTCGGTCATGACTTGTTAGCTCTTTTTTTTTTTAATTGCTGAATACACTGTCTGGAGGAACCACACTATATTTATTCATTTACCTACTGAGGACATCTTGTTATTTTCAAGTTTTGGTAATTTTGAATAAAACTGCTGTAAACATCCCTGCCTCTATTCTTTCCCATTCTGTTGTTTTCCTCTATTTCTTTGCATTGATGGCTGAGGAAGGCTTTCTTATCTCTTCTTGCTATTCTTTGGAACTCTGAATACAGATGCTTACATCTTTCCTTTTCTCCTTTGCATTTCGCTTCTCTTCTTTTCACAGCTATTTGTAAGGCCTCCCCAGACAGCCATTTTGCTTTTTTGCATTTCTTTTCTATGGGGATGATCTTGATCCCTGTCTCCTGTACAGTGTCATGAACCTCCATCCATAGTTCATCAGGCACTCTATCTATCAGATCTAGTCCCTTAAATCTATTTCTCACTTCCATTGTATAATCATAAGGAATTTGATTTAGGTCATACCTGAATGGTCTAATGGTTTTCCCTACTTTCTTCAATTTAAGTCTGAATTTGGCAATAAGGAGTTCATGATCTGAATCACAGTCAGCTCCTGGTCTTGTGTTTGCTAACTGTATAGAGCTTCTCCATATTTCAAATCCGGGAATATGATGCTGTGAAAATGCTGCACTCAATATGCCAGCAAACTTGGAAAACTCAGCAGTGGCCACAGGACTGGAAAAGGTCGGTTTTCATTCCAATCCCAAAGAAAGGCAATGCCAAAGAATGCTCAAACTACTGCACAATTGCACTCATCTCACACGCTAGTAAAGTAATGCCAAAATTCTCCAAGCCAAGCTTCAGCACTACGTGAACCGTGAACTTCCAGATGTTCAAGCTGATTTTAGAAAAGGCAGAGGAACCAGAGATCTAATTGCCAACATCCGCTGGATCATTGAAAAAGGAAGAGAGTTCCAGTAAAACATCTATTTCTGCTTTATTGACTATGCCAAAGCCTTTGACTGTGTGGATCACAATAAACTGTGGAAAACTCTTCAAGAGATGGGAATACCAGACCACCTGACCTGCCTCTTGAGAAACCTATATGCAGGTCAGGAAGCAACAATTCCAACTGGACATGGAAAAACAGACTGGTTCCAAATAGGAAAAAGAGTACATCAAGGCTGTATATTGTCACCCTGCTTATTTAACTTCTATGCAGAGTACATCATGAGAAACACTGAGCTGGAAGAAACACAAGCTGGAATCAAGATTGCCGGGAGAAATATCAATAACCTCAGATACGCAGATGACACCACCCTTATGGCAGAAAGTGAAGAGGAACTAAAAAGCCTCTTGATGAAAGTGAAAGTGGAAGAGTGCAAAAATTGGCTTTAAGCTCAACATTCAGAAAACGAAGATCATGGCATCTGGTCCCATCACTTCATGGGAAGTAGATGGGTAACAGTGGAAACAGTGTCAGACTTTATTTTTCTGGGCTCCAAAATCACTACAGATGGTGATTGCAGCCATGAAATTAAAAGACGCTTGCTCCTTGGAAGGAAAGTTATGACCAACCTAGATAGCATATTCAAAAGCAGAGACATTACTTTGCCAACAAAGGTTCGTCTAGTCAAGGCTATGGTTTTTCCAGTGGTCATGCGTGGATGTGAGAGTTGGACTGTGAAGAAAGCTGAGGGCCGAAGAATTGATGCTTTTGAACTGTGGTGTTGGAGAAGACTCTTGAGAGTCCCTTGGACTGCAAGGAGATCCAACCAGTCCATTCTGAAGGAGATCAGCCCTGGGATTTCTTTGGAAGGAATGATTCTAAAGCTGAAACTCCAGTACTTTGGCCACCTCATGCGAAGAGTTGACGCATTGGAAAAGACTCTGATGCTGGGAGGGATTGGGGGCAGGAGGAGAAGGGGATAACAGAGGATGAGATGGCTGCATGGCATCACTGACTCGATGGACATAAGTTTGAGTGAACTCCAGGAGTTGGTGATGGACAGGGAGGCCTGGTGTGCTGAAATTCATGGGGTTGCAAAGAGTCGGACAGGACTGAGCGACTGACCTCAACTGAACTGAACTGTAACATCCCTCTCTAAGTATCTGGGTAGAGTTAAGTTTTCAGATCCTTAAGTTAGATCCTAGGGAGCATGATTACTGAACTGTATGTAAGATTTTGATTAGTTTGTTTTGAAAGAAAACAAAAAAGAAAGAAAAGAAAACTGCCACATTTTTTTTTCCAAAGTAGCTTATACCATTTTGCATTCTCATCAGCAATGCACGAGAGCTCCTTTTGCTCCACACCTCCACCAGCAGTTGGTGCTATCTGTGTTTTGGACTTCATTCTGATAGGAGTGTAGTGGTATGTCATTGTTTCACAGGGAATCTCAAGTTAATGAGAGACTATATTTTATAAGAGACATTAGTCCCATTGCCTTTCCCCTGCTTTCTACACAGACACAATGTGATTTGACTTAATTTTATATCTCCTTAAATACCATTGATTTATTAAATAAAAATGATTAGAAACATAATTAATTAATTGATATTTTTACTGATTAATTTGGGAATTAATATTATTAGAAATAAAAGGAAAACATCGTGAGTTAAATATTCATTCTCCAATCACATCATTCTTTATGATGTACCTTTTGTCAGTTATATGCCACATTGTCATTGTCAACTACCTACATCTAATACATTTAATACAGCAGTATTAAAATATGGTTTGACTTTCTAGCTTGGCAAAAGTTAACATATATTAGAATTTCAGTAACAGTGCTCTAGTAATCAAGTCACTTTGCTCTCTTTACACTAAAAGAACATTAATTAAAATGACTTTGAGGGGTGAGATTAGGTATCCTAGACTCTGTTTTCAATTATATTCATTAAATGTGACACATTTTGGAGCAAGTAGGCAATTTAGCTGTTACTATCCCTACTTTCTCTCATCACCCTCACAAACACAATCACATAAAGTAAAAATGCAGAGAATGCTGACAGAAAATACAACAAAATAATACAGAGTGTAACACAGTGGTGATGGTTATCTAGGATGTTTGGGAACTTAAGTTATACATGTAAATTTATCTTAGCTGAAGTAAATACAATTTATAATATTAATTATAATTGTTCAAATATATGATTTTAATGTTTAGTGAAAAGTCTTTTAAGCCATTAACTGTAGAGTAAAAACCAAGAAAATATAATTTGCTTCATATGAAAAGGCATATTTCCTATAGAATGTATGATAGGTAATGCTGTCAAATAGTTTGTGAAATTATTTCCCAATTAACTATGTTTTCTGGAAACCTCTGGAAAAATATTTTGTACACACTATGTAATAAGACCTTTCATTTTTTTTACATTTTACTAATTTCTGTTGAAATTGTAGTGTATATTGCCTTAAATATTACACCACATTTTCCTACAGTTCTTGTTGTATGCTGTATTTTCTAGAGGTTTTTAATTTTGATTTATATTACACAGATTTATACTACTTCTAGGAGCAAATATATGTAAAACATATTCTTTAACTTTTAAAGAATTTGATAAAAATTATTTAAAAATTTAACCATCACAAAAAAGTAAATCTATCACTGGGTCAGACTCAAAACTAAGACTCATATAACTCCACTAAGAGTAGGACTGCTAGTACTTCTGAACACTAAATAATCATAGCACTCAAATATGTGGTTTTCAATGAAAATTTTGTTGTTTTTTTTGATCTTACAGAAGATAAACTACTCCTATCTGTGAAGCCACAAGGATATAATGATTTTAATCCAGTACTTACACAGGAATTATCATGTGCTGCCACTGTAAAAGTACTTTACAGATAATTCATTTAATCTTTAAAATGATCATGTGCAGTAAGTACAAAGACTATACCATCTCCTTGAAACATATTTATAATAAGCCCAATGACAGGCTTGACATTTGACTTTACATGAAAGATGTAGAAACTTCTGACCCTAGAATTGTAAGCCCATCATTTAGAAATTAACGCAGACATATCTCATGAGGTATAGAGGATGCACAAGATACATCTATTTGTGTCTTAAGAAGATAGTGGTTTTAATTATTATTATGTTTATGTTATTCTACAAATTCATGTGAAATTCTGTCAAGAATTTACAATTTTCTGATGACTGCCTGCATACATATAATCTGTTATGCATTTAAATAATAAATCATGTGTTTTCTCTCTTCTATATTGAGACAGAGAGGTCTTGGTTGGTAAGATTTTTACTTTCCCCAACAATCTTTAGGGGTGTTACATAACAATGACAGAAATGACTTCCCAAGCCTGTCTAAACATTATGATTTTTATAAGCACCTAATAAAATAACTTCATAGTGGTCACTGAATATCTTATTTAATCAAGAGTTCATATGTCTTGTCTCCTAAAATGTGTTACTCTTTGTCTCATTGATCACAGAAAAATTCAAAAGTGATATTAAAAATAGAATTTCTTCTGTAGTTTCTAGTTTATATATTTTCTATATAGCCTATTCATTCTTTTCCATCAAAGAAAGAAAAGATAATAGTCATGACTGGGCATTAATCCCTAGCTGTCTTTTCCTATTAAATTTAACATAAAGAAATAATATTTACAAAATACATCTAATACTAATGAATGGTAAATATTCAAATGCCACTATATACTAAACATTACAACAGTAACATTTATAGTATCAATGTTGCTATTTGGTGTTATGATAGATATTTTCATGCAAGCTTAATATTGAAGTGAGTTACTGTATGTAACACTTTATACCCAAGATTAGCTCAAGATGACAGAGTAGAAGGACACGTGCTCACCCTTTCTTGTGAGAGCACAAGAATTAAAACTAACTGTTGAATAACCATTGATGGATAAATGCTGGAACCTACCAAAAAAGATACCCTACACTTCCCAGAAAGTAGAGGTCATAAGATGGTAGGAAGAGCACAAACATGATAGTATCAAAGTCCATTCCTGCTGGATGGGCAACCCATGATCTGGAAAGCAGTTACACCACAGAAGTTGTCCCACTGCAGTGAAGGTTGAAAGCTCCAAGTCTTGTGTACACCAAGACCCAGGGGAAAAGAGCAATGACCCCAAAAGTAACTGGGTCAGCCCTATCTTCAGGTTGTTGAGGGTATCCTGCAGAGGAGAGGGTATGCCTGGGGCTCACTGTGAGGCAAAAACTCTGGCAGCAGCAGTTCTGGGAAGTACTCATTGGTGTGAGCCCTTCCAAAGGCTGCCATTAGCTGCATTATACAACCTATACCCTCCAGTACTGGGTTGCCTCTGTCCAAACAACCAACAGGGAAGGAACACAGTTCTAATCATCAGCAGGCAAGTGGATTAAAGTTTTACTTAGTATGGCCATTCCTATCAGGGAGATAAGACCCAAATCTACTCCCCACCCCCTACCCCCACCCCACCATCAATCACTTTCATCAGGAATCTTGCCCAAGTCACTTAGATAGCCTCACCAACCAGAGGGTAGATAGCAGAAGCAAGAAGAGCTACAATCCTGAAGCTTGTGGAAAGAAAACCACAATCACAGAAAGTTAGACAAAATTAAATGGCAAAGGATTATGTTCTAGATGAGGGAACAAGATAAAAACCCAGGAAAACAGCTAAGGGAGGTAGATATAGGCAATCTTCTAGAATAAGAAAACAGAATAATGACAATGAAGATGATCCAGGATTTCAGAAAAAGAATGGAGGCAAGTATCAGGAAGATGCAAGAAATGTTCAACAAAGACCTAGAAGAACTAAAGAACAAGCAAACAGAGATGAGCAATACAATAACTGAAAAGAAAAAATACATTAGAAGTAATCAATAATGGAATAACTGAGATAGCATGGATAAGTGATCTGGTAGACAGAATGGTGGAAATCACTGTCTTAGAACCAAATAAAGAAAAAAAAAAGAATAAAAAGAAATGAAGACTACCTTAGAGACTTCTAGGAAAATATTAATTGCACCAGCTTTTACATTACAGGGGTGCCAAAAGGATAAAAGAGAGAAAAAGGACCTGAGAAAATATTTGAAGACATAATAGCTAAAATCTCCCCTAACCTGGGAAAGGAAAAAGTCAACCAAGTTCAGGAAGTGCAGAGAGCTCCTGGCAGGATAAACCCAAGAAGGAACACATCACAACTCAGAGTAATCAAACTGATAAAAATTAAAGAGAAAGAACAAATGTTAAAAGTAACAAGGCAAAAATAACAAACAGCATACAAGGGAACTCTCATAAGGTTATCAGCTGATTATTCAACAGAAACTCTGCAGGCCAGAAGGGGGTGTCACTATAACACACACCACACACGCACAAAGCAACCCAAACACAACACTACAGATGGTTATCAAGCCATAAGAGAAGAGAACAAAAAAGGAAGAAAAATAAACCCCAAACAAGTAAGAGTCAATAGAAACATATATATCAATAGTTACCTTAAATGTAAATGAACTAAACCCTCCAATCAAAAGACATAGACTGGCTGAATGGATACAAAAATAAGACCCAAATATATGTTGTCTATAAGAGACTCACTTCAGACCTAGGAACACATAGAGACTGAAAGTGAGGAGACGGAATTAGAAGACAGATGGAGTAACAATACTAACATCAGACAAAATAGACTTTAACATAAAGACTGTCATAAGAGACAAAGAAGAACATTCACAAAGTGAGCCTTGATAAATTTATGAAAATCAAAATCATAGCACAAGATCAACCCAAGATAAAGATATAACAGTTGTAAATATATATGCATCTGACATTGAAGCACTTCAGTATATAAGGCAAATACTAATAGCCATAATGGGAGAAATTGACAGTAACATAATATTAGCGGGAGACTTTAACATTCCACTTGCATCAATGGACAGATCATCCAGACAGAAAATCAATAAGGAAACACAGGTCTTAAATGATACATCAAAGAAGATGGACTTAATTGATATTTAAAAGAGCATTGCATCCAAAATTATCAGAATACACATTCATCTAGAGTACACATGGTACATTAAGATTCTCTAGGATTGACTACATGCTGGGCCACAAAGTGAGGGTTGGTAAATTTAAGGGAATCAAAATCATGTAAATCATCTTTTTCTGACCACAACACTATGAAATTAGAAATCAACTATAATAAAAAATAACTGCAAAAAACACATGAAGGCTAAACAATACTCTGCTAATCAACAGATCACTGAAAAAATCAAAGAGGAAATGAAAAAATGCCTAGAGACAAAAGGAAAATGAAAGCATAATGATCAAAAAACTATGCTGCTGCTGCTGCTAAGTCGCTTCAGTCATGTCCGACTCTGTGTGACCCCAGAGATGGCAGCCACCAGGCTCCCCCATCCCTGGGATTCTCCAGGCAAGAACACTGGAGTGGGTTGCCATTTCCTTCTCCAATGCATGAAAGTGAAGAGTGAAAGTGAAGATGCTCAGTCATGTCCGACTCCTAGCGACCCCATGGACTGCAGCCTACCAGATTCCTCCATCCCTGGGATGATCCAGGCAAGAGTACTGGAGTGGGGTGCCATTGCAAGCAGTTCTAAGAGGGAAGTTTATAGGGATACAATCTTACTTCAGGAAACCAGAAGAAATCGCAAATAAACAACCCAACCTTACAACTTAAGAAACTAGAGAAAGAGGAAAAAACAAAAGCAAAAGTTCGTAAAAGGATATCAATCAAAAGAGCAGAAATAAATTAAATTGAGACAAAGAAAATAATAGCAAAGTTTAATGAAACCAAAAGCTGTTTCTTTGAAATGATGAACAAAGTTGATAAATTTTTAGCCAGACTCATTAAGAAAATAAAGGAGATGACTCAAATCAATAAAATTAGAAATGAAAAATAAGTTACAACAGACACTGCTGCTGCTGCTGCTAAGTCGCTTTAGTCGTGTCCGACTCTGTGCGATCCCATAGACTGCAGCCCACCAGGCTCCCCGTCCCTGGGATTCTCCAGGCGAGAACACTGGAGTGGGTTGCCATTTCCTTCTCCAATGCATGAAAGTGAAAAGTGAAAGGGAAGTCGCTCAGTAGTGTCTGACTCTTTGCGACCCCATGGACTGCAGCCTACCAGGCTCCTCTGTCCATGGGATTTGCCAGGCAAGAGTACTGGAGTGGGGTGCCATTGCCTTCTCCAAAGGCAATGACACTACAGAAATACAAAGAATCATAAGGGACTAGTACAAGCAACTGTATGCTAATAAAATGGACAACCTGGAAGACATAGAAAATATGAACAGAATAATCACAAGCTCTGAAATGGAAACTGTGATTAAAAAATCTCAACAAACAAAAATCCAGGAACTGATGATTTCACAGGCAAATTCTATTATATATTTAGGGAAGAGCTAACATCTATCCTTCTGAAACAAGTTCATTCTGTGAGATCACCATCACCTTGATACCAAAACTCAACAAAGATATCACCAAAAAGAAAACTACAGACCAACATCACTGATGAACATAGACATAAAAATCATGGTCCGAAAGGATACATGCACCCTGATGTTCATTGTAGCACTGTTTACAACAGCCAATACCTGGAAACTACTTAAGTGTCCACTGACAGAGGAATGGATAAAAAAATGTAATACATGTATACAATGGAACATCACTTAGTCATTGAAAAGAAAGAAAAGGTGCCATTTGTAGCAGCATGGACAGTATAGAAATCATCACACTTGGGTGATGTAAGTCAGACAGAGAAAAACAAATATTGTATGATATTGCTTACAAGCAGAATCTAAACAGAAATGATACAAATGAACTTATGAAACAGAAGGAGATCCACAGACTTAGGGTGAAGTTACAGTTACCAGTGGGGAAGGAATTGTTAGGGGGTTTGGGATGGACATGTACACACCACTGTATTTAAAATGGGTAACCATCAAGGACTTACTATACAGCACTGGGAACTCTACTCAATATTTTGTAACAATATAAGTGGGAAAAGAATTTGAAAAATAGATAGATGTATAACTGAATCACTTTGCTGAACACCTGAAAGTATTATAATACTGTTAATCAACCAACTATCCACCGATATAAAATTAAAAAGTTAAATATATATATATATATATATATATATATATAGCTTGGATTTGAGAGAAGATATCTTGTCTGTACTTTATGTAGGTAGAGCAACATCACTTTATTGGATTTTTCTATCTCAGTACAATAACTTATTTGACTAAACGTAACATATGAAAAACCATGTCCCTGGGGTGGTCACTATGCGTTGTAATTACTTTTTCTAAGCACTGGTGAGCTTCAGGAGACATTGTCCAATGAGAATCCTTTGCTATTACACATTTTGATTGTTCATGTCATGGATGCCAGCACTAATTGCCTTCTCACTCACTGACCCCCAAGCCATCACATAAATACAAATGATTCTACCAATTTGTGTCTCTCTAGAAAAGGATAACTCAGTGCTTAAATAGTTCAATCACCAACATAAGACTTCTTTAACTAGACATGTATCTGCCATTTTCTACTATATAAGTATTCTTCAGAATATTTCCAAAATGGACTCCTATTTTTGTCTGTAATTTCATCAACTTAAAAATGCTGTATGTTGAGAACATTTGGTCATATATTGCCTACATGCAATGTTCATTGTTTTGTTCTCTGGAAGATTATAAATGTTAACTGTTCAATTCCTCAATATTATACATATCATAAAAATATGATGTGATTTGACATTTTATTTTCATTTACACATATTTAGTCACACACAACAAGTCATTCACTTTCTTGTGGTATTCATCATGCTTTAGTGATAGCTCATCAATATCTTGACCAAAGATTTATAAGAAATAGAAAAGGCAGAGGACAAATGATATAAAGAATGTGAATAGGAGGACATGGAATAATTAATACTGGAAAATTTCTACTTGAAGTATAGACTGTATGTGTCATCAGTAGAAATTGGGCTTATGAAATCATGGGCAAATAAATTAGAGGAAATCATAAATTAATCATTTTAAAAAATAGAAAAAATGTTTCTTCATTATAATTCCTTGGAGACTTTTAACAAGCCACTGTAAATATTAGAAAAAACAAGAATTTCCTGATGTTATTATTATTATAAAAAATTTAGAAGCAAGTTTTTCACCAACAAAAATGAAAAATATTCATGTGTTTGACACAAAAATAGGTCAGATCTGATTCACAAACACATGATGACTTCCTAATTAGGTTAATGGCAAACGTTTTCCATAAATTCATCATCTAACTTTGTTCATGGGCTTCCCTGGTAGCTTGGATGGTAAAGTGTCTGCCTACAATGTGGGAGACCCGGGTTTGATCCCTGGGTCGGGAAGATCCCCTGGAGAAGGAAATGGCACCCCACTCCAGTATTCATGCCTGGAAAATCCCATGGACTAAGGAGCCTGGTGGGCTACAGTCCATGGGGTCACAAAGAGTCGGACACAACTGAGCGACTTCACTTCTTCACAAGGTAAAATTTATATTTATATTATGTTATAGCTATAATTAATAGCCATTTAGCAGTCTTGATAAAGTATATTTTGAAAACCTCCCAGAAATTGAGAAAATGAATAATCCTAGTGAATGAATAAAAATACTTTTGTAAGATGAGTTTTTTCCCATCACTCCATAAATAATTGCCTTTTAAAAAGAAAAAAAAAAAACAGACATGAGGCAGAATCTAATGAAATTGTCAGTAAATCACCAATTTAAAAATAATTCACAGCAGTGGATCACTGTATAATTTTTAGCACATAACCTAAATGGGTTCAAAGAACTGATTGACCTATTTGGTAAGAGTCCAGTCAAAAAAAAAGAAAATCAAAATAGATATTTGAAACAGAAAATTTAATATAGGCAATTAGTTTCACTGTTGTTAAAACTGGTAGGCAAAAGAAAAGAACTTCTAACTCAGAAGAATTGGAGGAAGCAGCTATGACTTCAATGGTTGGGGGAATTAACTTTTTTTTTTTTTTTTTAAATATTTATTAATATTTATTTGACTGTGCTGGATCTTAGTTGTGGGAATTAACTTTTAAATGAGATGAGTTTGAGAAAATTGTGGAATATCCTGGTAGAAGCTGCAATGAGAGTAAAAGAAACATACTTAGAGTTCAAAAGCTCTGTAATTCATAAGAAAGAAACAATTTGATAAATTGGATTTGTGTCATTGGCAAATGCATGGAAGCTCAAGTCTGAATGATAAAGGAGAGCATTTGTAAAGGGTAAAGTAAAGATGATTGTGGTCAAAACATAACTGTGGGCATTTTTTTAGGAATAGTAAGACACAGACAAGTTAAAAAGAGACTGAAAGCATTGACATTGGTGGAAGAAGAGATGATGATATTTTTATCACACTAAAAAGGGAAATATATTGACTAACTGTAACTGAAGGTAGGGGCCCAGCTGCTTACTGCTCAAAAGCAATAAAGAGGCAAAGTTGATGGAAAAGGAAATTTGCTTTGAGGCCATCAACTGGGGCAGGGTGGGGTGTTGCTGGTCTCTTGTCCAAAGGCTGACTCTCCAAACACTGGCAATCAGTGGGCAAGCACTTTTGTAGATGGAGAGAGGGAGCTACACGCAGAAATAGTAGTCAGTTCTGATAGTCATCTTGAAATTGGTCATGTGGTGATCTGATCAGAATCATATTGTCATCTTGATTGTTTTAAGTATAGTTCAGTTCAGTCAGTTCAGTCACTCAGTCCTGTCTGACTCTTTGCCATCCCATGAATTGCAGCACGACAGGCCTCCCTGTCCATCACCAACTCCTGGAGTTCACCCAGACTCATGTCCATCGAGTCAGTGATGCCATCCAGCCATCTCATCCTCTGTCGTCCCCTTCTCCTCCTGCCCCCAATCCCTCCCAGCATCAGAGTCCTTTCCAATGAGTAAACTCTTCACATGAGGTGGCCAAAGTACTGGAGTTTCAGCTTTAACATCATTCCTTCCGAAGAAATCCCAGGGCTGATCGCCTTTAGAATGGACTGGTTGGATCTCCTTGCAGTCCAAGGGACTCTCAAGAGTCTTCTCCAGCACCACAGTTCAAAAGCATCAATTCTTCGGCGCTCAGCTTTCTTCACAGTCCAACTCTCACATCCACGCATGACCACTGGAAAAACCACAGCCTTGACTAAATGGACCTTTGTTGGCAAAGTAATGTCTCTGCTTTTCAATATGCTATCTAGGTTGGTCATAACTTTTCTTCCGAGGAGTAAGCGTCTTTTAATTTCATGGCTGCAGTCACCATATGCAGTGATTTTGGAGCCCCCCAAAATAAAGTCTGACACTGTTTCCACTGTTTCCCCATCTATTTCCCATGAAGTGATGGGATCAGATGCCATGATCTTCATTTTCTGAATGTTGAGTTTTAAGCCAACTTTTTCACTCTCTTCTTTCACCTTCATCAAGAGGTTTTTTAGTTCCTCTTCACTTTCTGCCATAAGGGTGGTGTCATCTGCATATCTGAGGTTATTGATATTTCTCCCAGCAATCTTGATTCAGCTTGTGCTTCCTCCAGCCCAGGGTTCCTCATGATATACTCTGCATAGAAGTTAAATAAGCAGGATGACAATATACAGCCTTGACGTACTCCTTTTCGTATTTGGAACCAGTCTGTTGTTCCATGTCCAGTTCTAACTGTTGCTTCCTGACCTGCATACAAATTTCTCAAGAGGCAGGTCAGGTGGTCTGGTATTCCCATCTCTTTCAGAATTCTAAGTACAGTAAGTACTTAAAATAATCTGTTTTAAGTACAGCAAGTCTTTAGTTCCACGGTTGATTTGTTTCCATTTCTTCAAGTCTCAATTTCAGAATTGTGGCTTATGTGATGGCTATAGTCTGATAAGCATGTATTTAAATTCTTCCATCTGATAGGAGTTTTAGTATCTACAAAACATCTCAAAAGCTATGGTTCAAAATATTATCTATAGCCCCCATTGGGGAACTAAAGGTTTTTGACTTAATTTAATGGCTCAGCTATTATTATTTGTCCTGTTTGCCTGTTTTTCTTTTGTTCTATATTTTCTCACTTTTCAGATTAAACTTATTCTTTGGCTAAAGTTTTACTACAGGCAAAAGGCAGGCTGAAGACAGGAGGGGCAAGGACCACAGGGTCCTGCTACATTTCATAAGTGCTACAAATTAATTGAAAGAATATGAAGATGAGGGTGTTGCCTTTCTCTGAAATGCAAAATGTTCTATGAAATCCAGCTGTCATCTTGATTTTTACCATATGCATGAAGTAAAGTGCTAGGCGCACAGTAGTGTCTGACTCTTTGCAACCCCATGGACTGTAGCATGCCACGCTCCTCTGTCCATGGAATTTCCCAGGCAAGAATACTAGAGTGGGTAGCCATTCCCTTCTCCAGAGGATCTGCCCAAACCAGGGATGAAACCATATGCATGGTTGTGTATGTAAATGTGTATAAATAAAGTAAAGTCTGTGATTATATTAATATGAATAAGAACAGTGTGTGTAGAGATATATTTCTTTCATTTGGCTTTAGCTCAGCTGATAATCTGCCTGCAATTCAGGAGATCCCCGTTTGACTCCTGGGTTGGGAGGATCCCCTGGAGGAGGGATAGGCTGCGCACTCCAGTATTTCTGGGCTTTCCAATTGACTCAGATGGGAAAGAATCTCCAGTATTCTTGTCTGGAGAATCCCAGGGACAGAGGGCTACAGTCCATGAGGTTTCAAGTGGTTGGACACAATTAAGCAAGCACAGCACAGCACATAAAAGTTCAAGATAATATTACAGAAGGAAATGTTCTTTCTTCATCAAACTGACTTTATTAAGCTGATTTTGCTACAATCTAAAAGCATGAACCTTTAATATGTTTACCTAAAAATCATTAATCGAAATGTATGAGATTTTTAAAATCAATAGAAAGATATAAAACTCTAATTTTCACCTTATGAATAAATAGCAGAAAAGAATGACTTAAGTATTTCTCATTTCCATGCATTCTTTCAGTTGAAAATGAATTGCAATTCTTCTCATTTTAAAGTCATTCATTTTTGCCAGTGAGTTGTTAAATTACTTAATAAACATTTTAAGATAATGTCCAGTTTTCTAGTTTCTGGAGAAAGAAAAAAATCAAGATATTGCCTTTATATACACTCTAAAATTCATGCTAATTTAATTTCTTGGTTAAACTACTTGATATGAGCAGTGGACATAAAAACATTCTCTCTTTGAAGATAATACATTAATGTTCCTATGCCTATATTTATATATGTTCCTGTGTATACTAATGCAAAATATAAAATGGTTTTAATGAGATAGTATTTTCTTCAATTAAACTTATTTCTTCTTGGCTCTATAAGTAAAAAAATTAGAGTAGCTTATATAATTTTTTAAAGATGAATATTTATTCAAGCTTATATAATTTGTGTCTAAAGGTTTTCACTTTCTGTGATTTGAATGTTATTTAGGCCACATACTGAATTCTACTATAGTTTGGTAAATAAGTTTGGAATAAACAAAGGTATTATTAGGTGTTTCCAATGGAAAGATACTCATAATTTATAAATGACTTTCTGGATTATTTTCCTTTAGCCTTTCATTGCCTTTGAAGTATTTTAGTACTTTATAAATTGCAGACAACTGATACCAATGAAAAATAATTCTTCTCTATGAACTTGAAAATTAATTCTGACTGGAAGAGATCAGTTGATTTCTATCCCCCCTAAAAGGGACTTCCCTGGTGGCTCAGACGGTAAAGAATCTGCCTGCAATGGAAGAGACTCAGGTTCAATCCCTGGGTCTGGAAGATCCCCTGGAGAAGGGAATGGCTACCCACTCCAGTATTCTTACCTGGAGAACTCCATGGACAGAGGAGCCTCGCAGACAAGAGCCTGGCATAGGCTCACAGAGTCAGACACGACTTAGTGACTAACTTTATGTGGAAAAGGCCAGGTTAATGTCTATTTGTAAGTTCATTTACACAGTTGTTTAGCCCATATAAATATATGGCTCTTTAACTTTGAGCTGATTATAAATATGCCTAGTCCCCATGTAAACAATGAACTAATTAAATAAATAACACCTATTAAATTTATATTTTCAAGAAAGTCATTATTTTGCTCTGAAAAATTATTCTTGGGACTTCTCTGGTGGTCCATTGGCTATGACTCCACATTTCCAATGCAGAGGGCCCAAGTTCGATCCTTGGTGAGGGAACTAGATCCCACATGCTGCAACAAAAAGATCTTAAACGTCAAAGTGAAGATCAAAGATCCCGCATGCCACAACTAAAACCCAGAAAAGTCAAATAATAAATATAGATAAATGATTTAACAAGAAAAAAATCCTTTAACAGTCTAGATAGCCAATTCTTTTTTCTTAGAAGACAAGATGGCCTAATACAAACTCAAAGTTCTTTGATTTTTTTCAGATATATGTGATGAAATATCACTTAAGATAGATGAATGAGTACATATAAGCAGATTTAAACATACTTCCTGCATTTTAAACAAAGAATATAACAAGAAAGTATTATAAATAACAAACTTACAGAACACAATTTTAATTTTTCCATTCTGTTACTACACAAAATAAGCTTTAAAAAAATAGAACTCATTAACCAAATTAACTCTTGACCTTTCTAAAGCAAATCTCCTATATTTCTTTTTAAAGTTTACTTTAAAAAGATAGTCCTTTTATTATTTTTATTCATCGCAACATCCTTTCAATTAGAAAATTGTTTTAGTCACTGAGTCATGTCTGACTCTTTTGTGACCCGATGGACTGTAGCCCTTTGTCCATGGGATTTCCCAGGCAATAATATTGCAGTGGGTTGTCATTTTATTCTACAGGGGATTTTCATAAGCCAGGGATGAAACCTGCTTCTCTTGCTTTGGCAGGCAGATTCTTTACCACTGGGCCATCGGGGAAACCCAAGGAGAAAACAACACTTTTTTATTGCGGTATAATGAAATAATACAAAAAAAAAAAAAAGATCTATTGTTTTCTGAAGACACACAACTTAGTTTTTTGTATTCAAAAGAATTTTCAAATTGTTGTGCATTTCTAACAGGGTCCTTTAGACTTTACTTCTCCTTCTAGTGAATTAAGAAGGCACTCACCTAAGTGGACATGACTCTGGATACAAAACTTAGCAAGCAAGTATTGCCCTTGTGGAAAGAGGAGAACACTGGTGAATACAACCTATCATGGAAAGAAGAAAGGTCTTACTGGTGAAGATACCCCATCAAGGGTGTCTGGCTTAAAAAGTGAGGTGTAAGCTTGATTTCAGCCCCACTCATTGCCTTGATCCACTGCTTTTGTGCCATGAACAGCTGATGGCAACGTTGCCTGTATACTTTTGTGCTGGGCATAATTTTTTATTTTACTTTGAATAAGCTAACCATTCCATTATAAGTTTTAAAAAGGACCTTTTATATGAAAAAAAACCTCTATTTTTACAACATTAGTTGTATCAATTTATCATAGTGTTTCATATCTTATGTAAAGATGTCAGCCAATAATATTTAAAATAATGATAAAAGTACTATGAAAAAATTACCATTAATAGCTATCTGATTGTAGGAAAATAAAAAATATAGTTCAAAGAAAATGGTATCACTATTTAGTCAATAGCAACTCTACTAAAGGATGGATTCTTTTCATATTTCGCATTTTCCTCCTTCATAGCATACACTTTATACTAACTTTCTGGAGTCACTACTCTGATGCCACTGCCTGATGCCTGCTCTTATCTAGCCTTGGCACCCAAAGGAACAGACAGGACTTGGGCTGGTACCCAATATTTGAGCAGGACCAAGTCTCTAGTACAGTTCCATCTTGGAATTCTGCCAGGTTGAGAGAAACTAAGTGGAAAGTTACATAAGGCATGATCTGAATTTCTATTTTATGCTAATTATCCTTCAAATCATCCTTAAATGATCTTTCCCAGACTTGGTCTTAGGAAAGCAAAGAAAAATTGGACAGTTGATTGTGGAAAGATGACAATCAATTTAAAAGTTCCAGGAAGTATGGCTTTTTAACTAGACCAAGGAAGATTGGAAAACATAGAAGAAAAAATCATACAAACAAAAAATATGTGAGGAGGGAAAAGAGAGAGATTATATCACACTGAGGAATGGATTTACTTCACAAATAATTTCTTCTTCCTCTGTTTATTGCAAGGAATTGTCAAAGATCAATTGGAGAGAATTAGTAATCATACGTTATTTTTACAACAGATTATTAAAAGCCAATCTTTAGCAGGTTTGGGCAAATGTTTTCTGTAAACGGCCACAGAGTAATTATGCTACTCTTTCTGGCTATCCCATCTCTGTTACCATGTTATACAGCAATTTGTATACCAAAAGCAGACACAAGCACTTGTGAATGAACAGCTGCGGTTTTGTTCCAATAAAAATTTATTTATAAGAGTAGTCTGTGGGCCATATTTTGTGGGCCACTGACCTATACAATAATGGTATAGTATAGATAGATACCAATATAAAACTCATTAACATCATTCCTGTGTTTTCTTTTAAGGATTTTGTGATTTAAATATATGTATGATATCACTTATATGTAGAATCTAAAATATGACAGAAGCGAAATTATTTACAAAACAGAAATAGACAAACAGACATAGAGAAGAGACTTTTGGTTACCAAAGGGGAAATTGGGTTGGGAAGGGATAAATTAGGATTTGGGGATTGGCAGATATGAACTAATACACATAAAATAGACAAGTAACCGGGTCCTACTATACTGTACAGGAAGGTATATTCAATATCTTGTAACAAACCATACTGGGAAAGAACATAAAAATAATATATATATATAATAAATATATGAAAATAAATATATTATGTGTGTGTGTGTGTGTGTGTGTGTGTGTGTGTAGGCTTCCCAGGTAGCACTAGTGGTAAAGAACTCACCTGCCAATGCAGGAGACATAAGAGATGAGAGTTTGATCCCTGGGTTGGGAATATCCCCTGGAGGAGGGCATGGTAACCTGCTCCAATTTCTTGCCTGGAGAACCCCATGGACAGAGGAACTTATAGGGCTATAGTCCATAGGGTTGCACACAGTCAAACACAACTGAAGCGAATTAGCACATATGGGCTTCCCTTGTGGCTCAGCTGATAAAGAATTTGCCTCCAATGCAAGAGACCTGGGTTTGATCCCTGGCTTGGGAAGATCCCCTGGAGAAAGGAAAGGCTATCCACTTCAGTATTCTGGCCTAGAGAATTCCATGGACTCTATAGTCCATGGGCTTGCAAAGATTAAGACACGACTGAGCAACTTTTACTGTCACTATCATATATATATGAATCACTTTTCTGTTAATCAGAAATTAACACAAGATTGTAAGTCAATTACATTTTAATTTAAAAAAATGAGATAGATTTAAGTATAGAGCTTTTGTACTCAGAGTAAAAACTGTGGATATAGCTATATTATTGTATTTAAAAGTAGCAATTTTTGTTGTGTGAATTTTAGACATCTTCTAACATTTCAAGTAAGATGTAATAAATTAACATTTTATGTGAATTCAAGGGATAGTGTCACAAGGAGGGACAACTTCTCTATCATACACATCATAGGAAAGTCACTGATTTTTCTCTCTTGCCATAAAAAAGTGGACTAGACCTTGTACTTCTATTGAAGTAACCTCTTAGCTGTTTCAGGTAAAGTCATTTTGTTAAATACAATCAAGGTGAATTTAGTCATGTATTGAATGGTGAACATAAGGTAGAGCTATGATTTATCTAGTGAGGATGGTCAGGAAAGCTAGACACACAGGCGATTACACCCCAAAGAGTATTGTTGGCACAGCTTAAACTTGGCTTTTCAGTTATTTTGAATGAGGAAATAGGATCTCAGAAGCAGTAGTTGTTCACCTTTTTTTCACATTACACTAATCAGGAGTATTAAAACAAGTGCTGTCTGAGCCTCATTTAAGAAGTTCTGATTTAATTCTTCAGTCATGGGACCTGAGCTTCAGTATTTTTAAAAATATATCAGGTAATCCATGTGTGCAACCCAGGTGTTGAGAGTTTAAATAAAATAAATTAAAATCACGTCCCTACAAGGGGAAAAACTAAACTTTGACATTAGTTCAGGTGCTCAATCTAGATCATAATCTCTCAGTTGCTTCATAATGCACAGGGGCCTACTAGATTATGCAACAGAAAAATTCCTTGAGCATTTAGGGCTCAGTGTGATTTGTGTGTATTGCAGTACTTGTAAATCTGAGTTAAATTAGTGGAGCTGAAGGAGAATACACTTTTATCAATAAATTGAGTTCCAAGTCTCAGTCATTTCTAATGCTCAATTTAGGGGCAATCTAGCCCGAGTTCTCAATTTTTTCAAGCTCAAAATTATAGAAGCCTTAGCTAGGGCCTATTTTTGTTTCTCCCTTTAAACTTTTATAGTGTTTTATCTGAACCACATTTGTTTTCTCTCTCTTTCTCTCATTTTACCTTTTATTCTTTAAATATGTCTCTTCCCTCTACTTCTGGACTATGATGTGCTAATGGTAAGGATCACTTATGATTCATTTCTCTATCGTCTACGGGTTCTTGAACTGAGTTTTTAAATTTTTATTTATTTATTTTTTTTTGGCTGTAGTGGGTTTTCATTGCTGTTTGGGCTTTTCTCTGTGCTGTGCTGTGCTTAGTCGTTCAATCATTTCCAACTCTTTGCAACCCCATGGACTGCAGCATGGCAGGCTCCTCTGTCCATGGAATTCTCCAGGCAACTGGAGTAAGTTGCCATGCCCTTCTCCAGGGGATCTTCCAAACCCAGGGATCAAACCCAGGTCTCCTGCATTGCAGGCAGATTCTTTACCATCTGAGCCACCAGGGAAGCCTGGGCTTTTCTCAAGTTGTGGTTAGCAGGAGGAGCTACTCTAGCTGTAGTGCTCAGGCTTCTCTTACTGAGCACAGGCCCTAGGGTGCATGAGCTTCAATATTTGTGGTACAAGGGCTCAGTAAATGCAGTTCCTGAGCTCTAGAGCACAGGCTCAATAGTCGTGGTTCATGGGCTTATTTGCTCTATGGCATGTGGGATCTTCCCACATCAGGGATCAAACCTGTGTCTCTTGCATTGGTGGGTGGATTCTTTACCACTGAGCTACCAGGGAAGTCCTGAACTGACTTTTACACATAATAAAATTTCAGTAAGTTGTCATAAAGTAAATCAAATGTCAATATAAAAATGTTGTAGCTTTTCTTATTGTCCCATTATGTGTATATATCATTTATAAGATGTAAATGTGTATAATTTGGGGGGTGTGGTGTGGGGGTAAAAAAACATGATAAAGGTATTGCTATCATGAAAATAGTTATCTTAATCTTATATAAATGATATAAAAAATCTGATCTTCACTTTAACTGATTGGATTAATCCATTTATATTCTCAATTGCTATGATCTGAATGTGACACTTCAAAATTCATGTTGAAATTCTAATAGTCAATGTGATTGTATTAGGAGGTACAGCTTTTGGGAGGTAATTAGGCCATGAGAGTGGAACCCACATAAATGATATTAGTCCTCTTATAAAAGAGAACCTACAGAGATCTCTAACCTTTTCTACCATGTGAGGACTTAGTGAAAACACAGCCGTTTATGACCAAGAAGCCTTCACCAAAATGTGAATTTGCTGATGCCATGATATTGAGCTTCCTAGTTTCTAAAACTATAGGAAATAAAAAATTGTTATTTATAAGTCACTCAGTCTGTGATATTTTAAGAGCCTGAATGGACTAAGACAATTAGCATGATTTATATATCTGGGCATGCTTCTATAACTTTTCCTTGTGCTTACTATTGTCTTTGTATTTTTTCTTTTCGGTAACATTGCATTTGTTTTGTTTTCATTTCATCCTTTTCCTATTACAGACTTGGAATTAGCATGATTTTCCCCCCTTATTTCAGAGCTTGCTCTGGGTATTTTATCTTGCATCTTTAAAACTGTAGAAATATTTTTTATCCTTTTGTGTGTCTTTGAGAAATTTATTTAAAGTTATTTTCATTATTACCCAACTCTTTTACGGCATTATTATTTTACTCCCACTCTATCAAAGTCTTTAAAAGGTAATGAGATAAATGCTTAATCTCAGCTGGCTTTCATTCATCCTGCCTTAATATCTGTTGTATTTCTCTAACCCTCCTATAGTAGGTAAATTAACTCAGGGCTCCTTTATCATTCATCTCATTCTTGCATAGTTTCCCAACTCTGCCTAACTTTTAATTCTCTTTGCATTCAACCCTGCCAACTTCAATCTCATTACTGTTAAAGTCACTTGAATTAATATTTTTAGATGTCTTTCTTCTGTAAAGCTTTAAATGACCCACTATTCCTTTCTATATGAAGTCCAAACAGAGACATGTGGTGCACTTCCTGCAGTAAAGCCACCAACTCTTCATTTCTAGTGTAGTTAACTTTGGAAACTTTGAAGTTTCTGAGAGCTGAATAATCATTGGCTGTTCTCTTTCTTTTAGTATTCCATACTGTCTATTCAGCAGGGTCATGGTACAAAAAGCATATTGAAGATGTGCAGTAAGCATTATGTTCACTCAAATTGTTTAAATGTCCATACACATATTAAATTACTACAAATTGAACACTATAACATTCTGGGAACTGCCTAATATTATTCATTATAGCACTTAATTTTCCTAGAACAGTTTGCTTATATTAATTTTGTTTTAATCAAGTAAAATTCTACTTTTTACCACTGGTCCTATTAGGCATTCTAGCAGAAAAATGACAAGTCTTCTCCAAAATTAGGAATTGAAGTAAATATTCAGCTAAACAACTGATCCAGATGATTATATTTCCATTATAAAGTACATGTTACAGTATTAGAAAAATTGGACTAAAACATAAGGTGGATTCTGTGTGTTGTTTCATAAGTACTATGTTTATTAAAGAATTTCAAATATATTTACTTAATGAACACAGTAGTCTCAAAAATAAGAAATTGCTTTTCTCATAAGTAGCAAAGCCAATTTGTTGCTTTACTAATATGGTGTTTTTGAAGGTTTTTATATTGTAAATATTTCAATTATAAGATTCCAGGAATAATATAGTTGAATTAAAAACATAAAATCCATACAAAACATGTTAAGCTGAGATTTGAATTTCATTTTGACCCTTAATGGTTGTGCATACTATGTATTTTCATCTAATAAATCCTCTAAGCAAAATATTTTACATTATGCAAAGCATAATGTCATCATCAAAGTAAAGGCTAAAACTCATATATCCCTCACTGTGTATATTTCTAAATGATATGATAATAAAACTACATAATGGGTTGCATGCGTGCTAAGTCACTTGAGTTGTGTCCGACTCTGTGCAACCCCATGGACTATAGCCTGCCAGGCTCCTCTGTCCCTGAGATTCTCTAGGCAAGAATACTGCTGTGGGTTGCTGTGCCCTCCTCTAGAGAACATAATGGGATAGATGACATTATTATTTTCCCCTTTTAGGTCAGGAAACTGTGGCGCATGGAAGTTAAATAATTTAATCAGAATAACATTTAAGAAATGGTAAAGCTGGAATTTGAATTTCAGGTAGTTTGGCTAAGAGTCTAAGATACTTTACAATTTGTCCAGTGACAGTGATCAAACTTGGGAATTATAACTAACAAACTTGATTATAGTCTCCTTTTTCAAAAATATTTTTTTTAATCTGTGAAATATGGAAACATATCTAAAAATGGAAAACAAAAAAAAAAATAGTCTTAAAAACTTTACCAACCTCAATCTAATGGGGATATTTTGCTGGTTAGAATTTTGTCAAGGGTTAAAAATGCAATTAAAAAAATGATCATGATAATTTAAAAAGTACCTTAGCATTCATGAGAATGTAGCAATTGAAAGCATTTATAAATGTACTATGTTATTCTGCACCAGTGGTCTCACATTGCAGCCTAACTGCAAATTCTCAACCTCAATCAGTACTTAATGAATCAGAAACTTTAGGTGTGTGACCTAATCATTTGTATTTTAACAAGATCTTCAGGTCATTCTGATGAACACTCAGCTTTGACAAACATTGGATTTTATTCACAACAATATGATCCAGTGATGGGGCCCATTGGAAACAGAAAAAACACAACATTTAAGTTTAGAGATGCACCAAGTCTAATTTTTAGCATGACCTGTCATACCAAATGAAAAGGTGTTTGTTTTAACAATCTGAGCTAACAAATAAAAAAAAAAAAACTTGAAAGTATTTGAACTTCTACACTGTGTATAATGGAAAAAAAAGTGGAAATTGTGGAATTGGAAAGTGGGATGGGATTTCAAGAGGCCAGGGATATAAGAGAAATGATGATTGGCTGTGAAGGCATTATGAAAGTGAAAGTGAAATCACTTAGTCATATTTGACCCTTTGTTGAACAGGACTCATGGATTGTAGCCCACCAGGCTCTTCCCTCCATGGAATTCTCCAGGCAAGAATACTGAAGTGGGTTGCTATTCCTTTCTCCAGGGGGTCTTCCCAACCCAGGGATAGAACCCAGGTCTCTTACATTGCAGGCTGATTCTTCACTATCTGAGCCATGAGGGAAGCCCAAAAATATTAGGGTGGTTAGCCTATTCCTTCTCCAGGGATCTTCCCATCCCAGGAACCAAAGCCGGGTCTTCTGCTTTACAGGCTGATTCTTTACCAGCCCCACTACCATTATGGTAAAATCTAATGAAAGTTCAAAAGATTAACTCTAAATTAGCTTGGATATTGAGACCATACATTCAATTAACAAATGCCAAGGTACACATTTAACTAACCTCAGTATATACCAGTTGTGAATGGATCAATGACTCACTGTATTTTTTTATGCCTTAGTGGTCCTATTTAATATAGTGATATCAAAACCTAACCTGTGTGTTTTTATAAAGATTAAGTTATATGTGAAGAGCTCACCATAGTTTATGTTACATAACTAAGCTTACCCTCCACTGGATTCCCCTATAATGTAAACAGAATTCATTAGCATAGTGATGAGTGAGGCATGAGAAACCAAATATATTAATATTCTACTTACAAATGTTTGGGTTTAGAAATTAGTGATATTAACTCAGTTTGAAGTTATTATTTTCTAATGATCTGATGTTTTCATAGGTAAAATACATGAAAAAAATAGTTTTTTCCCAAACTATTTTGATAGTAAAAGCAAAGAGATTTTGACTCAAAATACTTTACTGCACATCCCTGTTCTCCACTTGACATCTTGTTCACATGGTCTATATTTTATTCATATGGCTTGTTTGATTCCAAAATGGAAATATAGAAGCAAGACCTAATGTATACATGCCGCTGCTACTGCTGCTAAGTCACTTCAGTCGTGTCCGACTCTGTGTGACCCCATAGACAGCCACCTACCAGGCTCCGCCGTCCCTGGGATTCTCCAGGCAAGAACACTGAAGTGGGTTGCCATTTCATCCTCCAATGCATGAAAGTAAAAAGTGAAAGTGAAGCCACTCAGTCGTGTCTGACTCTTAGTGACCCCATGGACTGCAGCCTACCAGGCTCCTTCGTCCATGGGATTTTCCAAGCAAGAGTACTGGAGTGGGGTGCCATTGCCTTCTCCAATGTATACATGAATAACATCTAATTATATTTTAATATTCACCATGTTAAAAGGTCCAAAGCTTAGTATTAGCACATTTAACCCCTGTAGCTTTATTATAGGAGCCTCCCAGATGGTGCTAATGGTAAAGAACTGCCTGCCAATGCTGAAGATGCAATGTGGGTTCAATCCCTGAATCAAGAAGATCCCTTGGAAGAGGAAATTGCATCTTACTCCAGTATTCTTGCCTGGAAAATCCTGGGGACAGAAGACTCTGGTGGGCTACAATCCATGGAGTCTCAGAGTCAGACAAGCCTGAGCATACACACACACACATACATACACACACAACTATATTATGAGATAATTATTGTCTCTTTTTCACGGATGAGTAAACTATGGCAATAGGGCGTTGAGTAAATTCCCAAAAAAGATAGTTTGTTAATACTGGAGCTGGGTTATAAAATCAACCAGTTAAGCCTCAGAGTCTGTGTATTTAACCACTGTGCCATGATTCAAGACACTTGAAATAAGGATGTTTACAAAGTAGTATTGATTCATAGCCATAATAGCAATTCAAATATTGACATAACATTCAGGACATCTGTTCAAATTTAGATTTCAATATTATACAGATGTAGTACAGAATGCCAGAGACAGGCTAAGATTAGATTTGGCTAACTGATTATTGAAATAGTGATGTCTCATCTCAAAAAGCTAATTACACATTTTGTTTTTTATCACTGAAATAAAAATCTTTTTTCCATTTTTATTCTGTTTGTTTTTAAGCTTTAATTTTTAGATATAATCTCTGAAGAGCTGAAAATTGTTGACCTATTATTTTAAAGTAAATGTTGCACAAGAAAAAGCTTATATTATAAATCTTCTCTCTCTCTATTGGTTACTTTGATTGAATGAGGGAAACATAGTAAATAATCCACAAAACCAGTCCAACTAGAGAGAAACACTTCTTAAAAGAAGGGGCTAAAAGGATCATTTCCATATGATTTTATCTCCTCTTTTATAATGTAGGCACCAGACCTACAATCAGTGGCTTTCCTGCATGGTCTGGCCAATTTTCACCTGTCAATATTTATGTCAAAGGACATTTCAGAACCTTCACATAGACTACTAAATTTAAATTGTAAAAGAATCATATAAAAGAAAACCTTTCTCAAGCTGGCAGATGGAAATGAATATATAAAAACTATCTCCCCCCACCCCCCCCTCAGCTGGGACAGAATTGACCTGATTTTTTTATCACTCATGTAATGCTAACTTTTAATGTACATTTTATAGGCCAAAAACTTTGATAAACTAGCACTTTTAAGTAAATGAAATAGTAACTGGAAATTTAAAGAAGCTCATTTATATTACATTTCAGTCATATTTTAAATAAGAAAGTGCCATGAAAAATACTAGTTTTTTTTTTTTAATGTAGTCAATAAGCTGTTTAAGCTTGACTGCAAAGGGTTTTCTTCAAGTAGAATGGATATATTGAATATAAACAAATATTTGATTTAATTCTCATATGATCAATCTTTGAAACAATCTTTGAAAAAAATAGCAAAATCAGTAACTATTTTGAAATATATTGTGGTCATATGTTTAAGTAGTTGATAAGCTTATCATGGTTTATGTGAAAACATTGTTTAGTTTCTTTTGATAGGAGTTTGGAAATACTGAAAAACTATTAGAAAATAATGATAAATGACAGTGGATATGTTTCATTAAGCAGCTGCAGGGATTGGTGTTAGGTGATGAAAAGTGCTACACTTGTCACATTATGGAGATGAAAATGAATAAAGCAGCATTTTTGCAGTCACAGTTTAAAAAAAAATAACCTTTTCTTAAATGTCTTAGTGTTTATGTGATTCATGCACTTTTTTATACGAGGGGATGTGTTTCTGGGAGGACCAAAATGATGCATATATTATATGATCCTTATATGAACTGTTATTCCTTCTTAACCTTTCCCATGCTATTTTGCACCATCATTGGCAAATAGTAGGGATGCCATTTGAGTTTATGAGCCACCCTGGTGGCTCTGATGGCAAAGAATCCACCTGCAACGGGAGACCTGGGTTCAATTCCTGGGATGGGAAGATCCCCTGGAGGAAGAAATGGCAACCTACTGCAGTATTCTTGCCTGGGAAATCGCAGGGACAAAAGAGTCTGGCAGGCTACAGTCCATGGGGTCGCAAAGAGTCGGAGCAACTGAGCAACTAATCATAGCACAGCACGTTTACTCAATGCACATTTATTTTGTGGAGAAATAAATGAGACTTGAGTGTCTTTCTTAGCTCTATGTCTTCCAGGGTTTAAAGAGTTTCTTTAGAGGAAATCTCCTCAGAGAAATACAAGAAATAAATCATTTCTGCAATATCAAGAGATCCTTCTGTTTTATCCCTCTGTGTCCCTGATGAGAAAGCAAACTCCTCCCCTCCTTCCAGATTTTCTAGGGCTCAGATTTCAAATCTCTCATCCAGCACAGCTTTCAGTTTCAAACATACTGTAATCAGAATTTTCAATATGACTGATACATTCTTGTGAAACTGTGGTGAATACATCACTTTATGGCTGTTTATATAAATATTTATAAGCATCTTACCTAGCTAATACTGTATGTGCAACAATAATAAAAAAAGCCTTTTGAGAAAAATGTCTCTACATAGCAGGCATTTCATCAAGTTTCTTGAACACCTGATGAGCTTTGATTGAAACGTCTGAAGGACAGATTAAAAAGAGGTTCCTGTTGTGCCTCTTGTCCTTCTCCCTAGCAAATACAACCACAGGATATGGCATTTCTGAAGATCTTTCTCCTTGTTTGCACAATATTCATAGATAGAATTTTATTTTATGGTGATACTCCACCTATAATAGGAATAAAATCATTCAGTCATCCAAAGGCCTCACCATGTACACTTTTAAAAATATTTAGAGAGTATACTATTCTTTACATTTAAAGACTCATTGGTCAACTTTCAGTATTTTCTTCATTAGGAAAATGATGGATTCTTTGAATTCTCCATGCCCATATGCTTAAAATGCAATCTCATGTTGTTTCTGTTATGTGGCTAAAATAAATCAGTTTTAGTCATAAAGTGGAGAAGGTTAACTGGGCCCCCAAGAGTTAGTCATGGAATATTAACTGTAGTCATCTTAGTCTAAGTATTGCTAAAACCAGGTAGCACTTTGTGTGTGCATATGTGTGTGTTTTTAATATTTTCTGAATCCAACACAGTGAACCCATTTATAATTTTGTAAATCAGAGGACCCTGGCCAATGGTAAGTGAGGCAGTGATGAGTGAGGAGAAATGATGTGGAGCTCTCACTTTTCTCTACTCTGCTATTCATCCATCCAGTTAGGTAAAAAGAGGTAGTAAACTTTACCATATGAGAAGTTTTCCTAAAGCCTGCATGTCCCAATCTTCCAAACTCCATGACATTAATTATTATTAGATCAACATGTAAGATGCTCTGCTGTATATTAAATAAAGTTTAAGGTCTAGCAGGTGGTATGTCTCAAAGAGCGTCTTTAATTCATGTCTTGCTGCTGGTAAAGCAAAAAAAAAAAAAAAAAAAGACAAATAACATATGTGTTGTCATTGAAAAGAGGAACTCCATTCATATGTGGATGGGAAGATGGAAAAAAAAGCATTCTGTATCATCACTAATGATTTTCATAGCATTATTGAGCAGAAGGATGCCTCCTGAAAAGGCTGTCTCCATTCTTGAAGACAGCTGAGTTGAATATATTTTGTAGCCATAGTTGGAAAATAATTTTTGAAACATAACAATTCACTTTCTGTGAAAAGTTATTTCTCCTATTATTTACACTAACAATCTGCAGAGACATTAAAGGTATAAGACATATATTGAGCTTTGATATCCTAGTATCTAGTATATTTTATACTTGTTGGTTTACAAAATCCAAAGTGAATTATTTGGCTACTGTGCTGAAAAGAATGATGCATGAGTTCTGCATAAAGCATTACAAAAGTCACTTACACCTTTATTTTATTTCTGTGCATGGCAGTGTTCAGAGTTTATCAGTTAATTTTTGATTGATTAACTGGGTAAAATTAATCATTTAGCATAATAAGCTTCAGAGTCATGCTTAAAATCCATATAAAAGGGAACCATAGAAATAAAACATTGGAATTTAATAGATTGTAGCTTCTTGAAGAAAGATAATATACAATCTGTATAGTCCTTTAATATCCATGATCCTATAAAGTATTGATAATCAAATATTCTCTAGCTGACTCTTCCTAAAGGTCAAATTTCAAAGTTTCAAGTTTCAAAATATTAAAAAAAAAACCTCATGGTGGTGAATATCACTTTTATCAAGTAAATCTGCATGTGCAGATGCTTTTCCCTATGCAAAGCTAGTAATCAATAGTTTAAATGAAAACTGTATAATAATGTGTTTGCTAATTTCCATTTGTTGCCCTAACAAATTATTACTAACTTAGCTGATTTAATCCAACTCAATTTCATCATTCCATAGTTCCTACAGGCTAGATGTCCAGGTCTAGTGTAGTTCAGATGGGTCCTCTCTTTGAATTTCTCAGGGCTTAAGCAAAGCGTCAATTGGACTGCAGTCCTTTCTAAATTCACGAGGGATAATATATTTCCAAGCTCATCAGGTGGTCAGCCAAATTTAGCCCTTGAAATTGTAGGGCTGAAGTTTCCTAGTTGTTATTCTTAGGCCTCTTTGTTATAATCAGCAATGGCACTTGAAATCCTTTCAATCCCTCAAATCTCTCTGCTGTTCCCTTCTGCTGTTTCTCTCTGATTTCTGCTTTAAGGGCCCTCATGACTAGTTAAGCCCATTCAGATAATGTAAGGTATTCTCATAACTTTTAGAACCATAATTATAACTATAGCTGCAGTATTAATTTTGCTATTTAATGTAATTTGTTCACAGATTCCATGGGTTGGATGTAGATGTCTGTGGGGGTAAGGGGTAGTTTCTGCCTACCACAGATTTTGGGGATTATTTTACATATCCTATTTTTTTACAACTGAATTAATTCAATTATATTTTTTTTTCAAATTCCAATTATGCATTGAAGTTTATCAAAGAAATTATGAGCCAAATTATATATTGAACAGTCTCTCTTATGAACAAATATTTTTATAGTTATTATTTTTCTTCAAAGTGAAAAACAGCTCTCATACTTGCTGTATTTAAGAGACAATTCTTTAAAACATGGGGGGATTTTTATTATCTTTTAAATTTAAAAAAATAGAAAAAAATTTTTGACCGGCACAGATGGCTGGAGGTTTTTGTAAAAGTGTGCTTAATGTAAATTTCAAAACTTGTATCAGTTTCTTGATAGACAGGAAGTTTTATTGTTTATTCAGTTAAATATCAAAAGAGACTAAAATAAAAGTCAATTTTGAAGAGACTCAAGACATTTAAAAATTGTTGACATTATGTAAAATATGGAAATCTTAAGATCCATTGACACTGGAGTGGTCAAAGGAAGTTTTCAGAGGTCATACCTAATCTTCAGTGTTTATAGGTATTACTATGTGCACAACATTATTTTAGGATTTTACTTGTATTAACTCATTCAATTCTAAAATCTAATTCTATGAGGTAGGTATAATTATTAAACTACATTTTACAGATGAAAAGCTAAGCCAAGGGGAAGTTAGTTTTACACACATTATATTGTGTGCAAATAATATTGGTGGCACTGGGATAAACACTCAACATGAAGTCATGTACAATGTTTCTGTGTATATGTTTGTATCTGGGTCCATCTCTCCCACCACCAAACCACTGTTGGCCACTTTAGTCCATCAAGGACTCAAAGAAAGTTTAGGACTCAAGAGAGGTTGGAGGAGAAAATGGAATATATCAGTTTAAGTAAAGAAGGCTTGAAGAGGAAAAAAGTCCAACAGTAAAAGACAAATATTATGAGTCTAAGTAAGAAAAAGCCTGAGAATGGCTGTCAGACATAGCAAAAAGTAAAATCATTGGTCACATTATAAATGCATCTAAATAGTGAGAATAAGGCCAAATTGAAGCTGGTTAGTACCTGAGTTGATCAGAGTCAGTGAAAACAGTTGAGAATGACTATGAAAGGGAAAATGAAAATGGTTAGTGGTAGAGAGGTAAGTGTTCAAGGACAGCTTCATATGTATTTTGTATTCCACAGACTAAACAGTTAAACACAGGATAGATACATTGATAGGTTTGATTTTTTAATGTGAATAAGAGTAAAAGAAATTAAAGTTAAGAAGGGATATTAGAAAGGAATGTAAGTTGGCTCATAGGTAGACAGATGGATACTTGGGTTAGAGGACTATTCTTTATTATAATAGGATATAATCAGAAGCAATGAGTCTCAATATAAGTTAATCAGTTGGTTTATAGGCATACAATTGATGATAATAATGTTCACATTGAGTGATAAATCAAGGTCATTTATGAAGAGTGTGTGAAGAAAAAGGAGACAATTTGAAATAGCTCTTATGAAATATGAAGACAGGGATGACTTGAAAATGTAGAACATTGCCGCTGGGCAAAATTAATATTCAAATCGTGGCTGAATTTGTGATGCTGATATTTAGTGAGATTTGTGATACTGTAAAGGCATGGGTCAGCAGACATTTTCTATCAAGGTCAGGTAGTAAGTATTTTAGTATTTGTGAGTCATATGTCTCTAGTAGCTACTCAGTTATTGTTTAAATGTGCAAGTGACCAGAAAATACAGGAATAAATTTACATGACTCTGTTCTCATAAATCTTTGCAAAAATAAGTGGTTGGCAAACCATAGTTTACAGACCTTTTCTCTGTAGGAATGTATATCCACATGGTTGTAGACTAGGAAGCAGAAACTTACATTACACCTGGGTAGAGGGTGCCAATCAGTGGACAGGATGGACAGACAATAAGATTTGTAGAGTCAGAATGTAGGCAAAATCATGCCAAAAGTTCTGACGATATCAAATGTTGCTGGAAATGAGAGGTAAATAAACCAGGGACTTTATATACAGGGAGAAAGTAAAGGAATCCAAAGTCAAAAGGGACAAATAAAATGAATGCTGTACATTATTGGGTAGAAGAAAAGGAAACAAAATAAAATTCTATTTCATCTATTTTTAGATGAAATAGAATACAGCAAAATCAGGCTACTGCAATTTTCTCTCTAGGTAAATGATGAAATACTTATTTTTGACAGTGTAGAGAAGAAAATAAATATTATACCTTCCAGAGAAAGGGTTGCTGGGAAATTAAAACCACGTAGATAGAAGGCAATGGCACCCCACTCCAGTACTCTTGCCTGGAAAATCCCATGGATGGAGGAGCCTGGTAGGCTGCAGTCCATGGGGTCGCTAAGAGTCGGACATGACTGAGGGACTTTACGTTCACCTTTCTCTTTCATGCATTGGAGAAGGAAATGGCAACCCACTCCAGTGTTCTTGCCTGGAGAATCCAGGGACGGGGAAGTCTGGTGGGCTGTCGTCTATGGGGTCGCACAGAGTCGGACACGACTGAAGCGACTTAGCAGCAGCATCAGCAGACAAAAAATAAAAATAGTGACAAGTAGATGAAAGAGAGATATGGATACAGATAGAGAGAGAGAGAGAGAAGTGTATGATAACAATGTAAAATAATTACATAACAGTTCTCCAAAAGTTAAGTATCAAATTTCCATATGATATATAAATTCCATTTTTAGGCATGTACTCAAAAGAAATAAAAGCAGGAACTTGAACAAATATCTGTACTCCCATGTTCATAGCAGTATAGTCAAAAGATGGAAACAACTGAAATATCCACCAACAGATAAATAGATAAACAACAAAATAAACTATTACACTATATACAAAAAGTTGACTCCAAATTGATGAAACACCTAACTATAAGATCTAAAACTATAAATATCATGTGAAAACATTAAGAAAATGTTTCATGACTTTTGATTTGGCAATAATTTCTTGCACATGACACCAAAGGCACAGGCAAAAAATAGAGATGAATTGGACTATATAAAAATTGTGTGTGTGCTTCAAAAAACAATCAATGGAGCAGAAAGGAAACCTACAGAATGAGATAAAATATATCTTACAAGGTATTAACATCCAGAATTTAAAAGGAATTCCTGCAACTCAGAAACAACAATGAAAATAACCCAATTAAAAATGTGGAAAAGACTTGAATAGATATTTTCCCAAAGATGATAAACAGATGCCTAGAAGCATATGAAAAAATGGTCAACAAGTTAATTATTGTGGCTGCTGCTGCTAAGTCGCTTCAGTCGTGTCCGACTCTGTGCGACCCCATAGACAGCAGCCCACCAGCCTCCCCCATCCCTGGGATTCTCCAGGCAAGAACCCTGGAGTGGGTTGCCATTTCCTTCTCCAGTGCGTAAAAGTGAAAAGTGAAAGTGAAGTCGCTCAGTCGTATCCGACTCTTAGCGACCCCATGGACTGGAGCCTACCAGGCTCCTCTGTCCATGGGATTTTCCAGGCAAGAGTACTGGAGTGGGGTGCCATTAATTACTAGGGAAATGCAAATCAAAATAAAATATATCATCTCACTCCCATGGGAATGATTATTATATATGCACACATACACACACAACAACTGAAGTTAATGCCAGGATTTGGAGAAATTAGGTACTACTGGTGGGAATGATTACTGGTGTAGTCACTATGAAAAATAATATGGAGGTTCCTCCAAAAATTAAAAATATAGAAGTGCCATGCATTTGGTCTCTCAGTCATGTCCGACCCTTTGCAACCCCATGGACTATAGCCTACCAGGCTCCTCTGTCCATGGGGATTCTCCAGTCAAGAATACTGGAGTGGGTTGCCATGCCCTCATCAGAAGTGCCATATGATCCAGGAATTTCACTTCTGGGTATATATTCAAGAAAATTGAAATCAGCATTTCAAAGAGATATTTGTAGCATCACTTATATTTCAGAGGTGGAAGTAGCTCAAGTGTGCATAGACAATTCAGTAGATTAAAAATATGTGATCAGGACTTCCTTGGTGGTCCAGTGGTTAAGACTCTCTGCTCCCAAAGCAGGGGTCCTGGTTTCAATCCTTGGTCATGGAACTAGATTCTGCATACTGCAACTAAAGATCCCATATGCCACAACCAAGACCCAGTGCAGGTAAATAAATAAAATGAATACATATATTTTTAATGTAGTCTATACATACATGGGATATTAGAATATAAAAGAAAAATTCTGACAGATACTACAAGATGAACTATGAGGTCACGTTAAGTGAAATAAGCCAGAATAAAAAATAAATATTACATGATTTCACTTAAGTGCAGTACCTAGAAAGGTCATATTCATAGGAAAAGAAAGTAAAATGGTGGTTGTCATGGTCTGAGGAAAGAGGGAAATTGGGAACTGATATCTAATTGACATTTATTGGGGAAGGTGAAAAATTCTGGAAATGGAGGTAAAGATAGTTACCCAACAATGTGAGTGTACTTATGCCCCAGAACTATATATTAAAAGATTGTCAAAATATTAAATTGTATCTTATCTATATTTTACCTCAATAATAATAAGAATTCTATGGAAATTAAGTACTCTGATCACTGACTAACAGATTCTACATATATGAATGTTATGTTCTAAATGTTAGGCTATATATGTTTTAATCAAAATATCAGTGCTTGAAGACTGGTGAACCTGGACAAATCAGTTAGCCTCTCTAAGACCCAGTTATTACATTTATAAATGAGAACAACACTAAAATGTGAACCATGGTAGTGTTCTGGGATAGGATGAGATAATACATTTGAAGTAATTAGCACAACATGTGGCACATGGAAAGAAATCAAGACAAATTAATTATACTTGGTTATTATTATTATTTCATATAGTCAAAGCTATGATTTTTCCAGTAGTCACATACAGATGTGACAGTTGGACCATGAAGAAGGCTTAGCACTGAAGAACATGACACTGGAGAAGACTCCTGAGAGTTCCTTGGACAGCAAAGAGATCAAACCAGTCAATCCTGAAGGAAATCACCCCTGAATATTCTTTGGAATGACTAATGCTGAAGCTGAAGCTCCAATACTTTGACCACGTGATGCAGAGAGACAACTCATGGGAAAAGACTCTGATGCACGGAAAAATTGAGGGCAGGAGGAGAAAGAGTGACAGAGGATGAGAAGGTTATATGGTATCACCAACTCAGCAGACATGAATATGAGATAATGAAGAAAAAGGAAGCCTGGCACACTGCAGTCCATGGGGTCACAGAGTCCAAACGACTGAACGACTGAGCAACAACACATGCCCAAAGATTGGTGCATTCTTTTGTTTTTTTGAGTAGCCAAAAAAGAAAGCTATAGAGATGTGTAACAGGAAATGGGGAACTCAGAACAAAATGTGAGATAAAATTTCTGACCAAGAACATTAATTTGGTAGCTGATATGGTAAATTGTTACCATTTCCTACAAAGCTACATTTTATAAATATTAATAGAAAAGAAATAGATTGTGATGTCTAACTCTATCACCACTGTGACTTTGAGTATTTACTTTAAGTCTTCGTGAGAGAGGCAATATTTATTTAATAGCTTTGTTATGAAATTATTTTATATACTTATTTATTAAAATAGTAATCAAAATAATATTTATATATCATAATAATAAAAGTAATTTATTTAAGCTCCTTAACATGTAGAAGGTACTTAGCTATAACAAAAATAACTATTGACATGCACTTAATAAGCACCCAATAATAATAATAATAATAATAAAAAAAAAGGCAACAAAATAGAAGTATCACCACCATCTGAAGGCGTGAAACACTCACTATGTAACTGTGTTAGCCCTGTCCTAAAGATTTATCATGAAATTTCTCCTCTAATCTTCAAAAATCTATAGGACCTGTTTTTACTCTCCACCATCATTTTTTACGAACAGGTAATACAAAGTGACTCAGAAGAAAGGGGATGAGAAATGCGGAGGGTATTTTGAGAACACCTTTTTTGTTGATAGAAAGGAACAATGAGAAAAGTAAGTGGGCTTGAAGAAACAGCTTCAGTGCCCAAAGAAAAACTGAACAAGAGCAATGTCACTGAATCAAAGCAGGAAAGAATTAAAAATATATAATCCATACAATTTTTTTGCAGAGTAATCAAAGTATAGCGTTATTTTATAATGAGATGCTTAAAATGTTTTCCTTTCATGTCGATGCCAAGTATTTGAATTACTGAATGACTTACATTGTGACAGCATTTTAATGGACTTTCTTTATACACAATTGAATCTAAATTTCCCTCACTCAGCTTTCACTGCAAAAAGCAACAGCGTTAATCTTAAAATGACTCTACTAAGAGGAAAGTGAATTTTGCATAGTGTACAACATGTCTGAAAGCATAGAGATGGAATTACAAATGAAACATTGACCTCAAATTTTACTTTATGTTCAAATTAAGGCAAGGCTTGAAAAAATAAAAATATGTCATTAATCATGCCTAATCTATGAAACCACTGAAAGCACGATACTATATATATTAAGATGCCATTATTCTACTGTAAATCAGCAGATTTCCTGCACAACAATTCATTTAAATACTTAACGTTACACACAATGTGCCATAGCATCAAATATTTAGCTTAAAAATTAAATATAAACACCAAATTTATCTAAAATAAATAATTATTTGCAATTGGCTCTCAGATCTGCCTCACTGAATACAAATTAAAGGCTATGAATATTACTATTTATAAAGCTAAATTTACCCTATGAGTATTTCTTTCTGTTTTAAAATTTTATTTTACTCAGGTGGCTCAGAGGTTAAAGCGTCTGCCTGGAATGCAGGAGACCCGAGTTCGATCCCTGGGTTGGGAAGATCCCCTGGAGAAGGCAATGGCAACCCACTCCAGTACTCTTGCCTGGAGAATCCCATGGAGGGAGGAGCCTGGTAGGCTACAGTCCATGGGGTCGCAAAGAGTTGAACACGACTGAGTAACTTCATTCTCATTCTCATAGTTGATTTACAATGTTGTGTTAATTACTCCTTTACAGCCAAATGATTCAGTTATACACCCACATGCACACATATGTATATACATTTTTTCATTTTCTTTTCCATGTTGGGTTATCACAGGATACTGAATATAGTTGACTGTACTATAGAGTAGGACCTCCATACTATAGAATGGACCAGTTAATCCATTCTACATGTAATAGTTTGAATCTGCTAATCCCAAATTCTCACTTCATCCCTCCCCATGAGTTATTTCTAACTAACAGATTGCATGTTGAAGTAATACTTGACAACAGTCCCAGGAAATATTTGAATATATCCTAAATATTAATAAGAAATACTCCCCTCAGAATCCTAGAACCTCTGTTTTGATATTACATTACATATTACAGTGATGTAGCTGAAAACTCAATAGATGCTACAGAGAAATCTGCTCCTAAACTGTGTTTTAGGCAACATTCATTCTATAAGATATTAATAGCTGTTTCATTTAAAAAAACAATTTGTAGGGCAGAATATTTGGAAAATATTGACGCAACCAGCCTCAAAAAGATCTTTTTAGACCTTTCAAAAAAGCACCATGAGTTTTCAAGAGAGGATCACATAGATGCAGTTTTCACCACTTTTCTTGATCAGAGAGCTAGTGCACAGATGCTACAACAGTACTGTGATGCTTGACTAGGAGCTGAACTCTGGGATCGCACTGACTTGACACAAAACACAGCTCTGCCGTTTTTAAGGTGTAAGACTGTGCAGATTTCTTAACCTCTCTGTCTTTAAATTTCCCCATCTAATGTTAAGAAAAAAGTATACAAGAGTTAATCAAACAAACGGGAGCATTTCATGAGTTTGTAATGAAGAGTGAAAGTTGTTTTGAGGATTTTTATTACCTGACACACAGGACATGCCTATTAACATTTGTCTGTTGTTACTATGAGCTAGCAAGTGAATGCTTGTACCCTTCTTCACCTAAATTCATGTGTTAACACTCTAATTCCCCATGTGATGGTATTTGGTGGTGGGACCTTGGAAGTGTAATTTGGTCATATGGGTGGGGCCTTTATTAATAAGACTAGCATACAAGTTTAGAACAGGTGTGATTATGTTGATAAGAGAAAACAGGCATGAGATCTCTCTCTCCCCCTACCATGTGAAGCTATAGTAAGAAGTTGCTGCTAAGTCACTTCAGTCAGGTCCGACTCTGTGCGACCCCATAGATGGCAGCCCACCAGACTTCCCCGCCCCTGGGATTCTCCAGGCAACAAGGAACACTGGAGTGGGTTGCCATTTCCTTCTCCAATTCATGAAAGTGAAAAGTGAAAGTGAAGTCGTTCAGTCGTGCCCGACTCTTAGCAACCCCATGGACTGCAGCCTACCAGGCTCCTCCGTCCATGGATTTTCCAGGCAAGAGTACTGGAGTGGGGTGCCATTGCCTTCTCCATAGTAAGAACTTAGGTTTCTGCAAGCCAGGAAGAGGACCCTCACCAGCTACCAAATCGACTAGCATTTTGATCTTAGACTTCCATCCTTAAAACTGAGAAATAAGTATTTTTTGTTTAAACCATTCAGTCTTGGTATTTTTGTCACAGCAACCCAAACTAAGACACTGATTTATGGAAGCATCTCTGAAGAGCAGTGTACAAAAGTACACACTCTGTTTGGGCATGTTTCATCAGTATTAGTTCCCTGGTGGCTTAGACGTTAAAGCATGTGCCTACAATGTGGGAGACCCGGGTTCAATCCCTGGGTCGGGAAGATCTCCTGAAGAAGGAAATGGTAACCCACTCCAGTACTCTTGCCTGGAAAATCCCATGGATGGTGGAGCCTGTAGGCTACAATCCATGGGGTCACAAGGAGTCGGACACAACTGAGCAACTTCACTTCACTCCATCAGTACAAAAACTGAAACTGAAGTCACTCAGTCGTGTCTGACTCTTTGTGACCCCATGGACACGAGGCTCCTCCATTGATGGAATTTTCCAGGCAAGAGTAGTGGAGTAGGTTGCCATTTCCTTCTCCAGGAGATCTTCCGGACCAAGGGATTCAAGGTCTCCAACATCGTAGGCACATGCTTTATGGTCTGAGCCACCAGGGAAGCTGAAGATGATACCATCCTTATCACATGGCTCCAGATGAAGCATGGGACAAAATTCAAAGGGCAATGAGTAGGCTTCACACATTGAGGGAGGCTAAATTATTCTTTGAAATATTGTTAATTAGAGGCTAACAAGAAGAGATGATTGTTAGGAACAGCTATGGGATCTAACCTGGGACTTTCATAATTCATGCAATTAAGTTACATCTGTCCACTGGCCTTCCTCCATCCTCCAAGTCACAGCACCTTCACAGTGCTAAGTGTTGTTTTGACTGATTGGCTTTTCATGTTAAAATAACTAATTTTACATTGCAAGTATATTTAAATATAAAAATACAGTAAGTCTCTACTTATGAACCTTCAAGTTGCACACTTTCTAAAACACGAAACTGTTCCATCAATGTCATTGCAGCTTGCCCTCCAACTCTTATTGCTGATGATCCTTCAGCTCTACTATCTCCCACCTCCTCTCACTCCTCCAGTCAGTAAGTCTTCTTCCTATTCACTTGATGCCAACTCCTATATATCAGTTGTTGTATTGTACTACTGTAATTTCCAAGGTACTGTTTTGTAAGGATTAAATATTTTATTTATTTTTTGTCAGTTTTTTTTGTATTTTTTGTGTGAAAAGTATTATAAACCTATGATAGTACAGTACTATAAAGCCAATAGGGTTAGTTGAGTACTTAGGCTAACTTTGTTGGACTTATGAGCAAATTGGACTTACAAGTTCTCGGAACAGAACTCGTTCTTATGTAGGATACTTGTAAGTCACTTGCCATATTACCTATATTAGCAATATTAGAAATGCTTAATTTTAAAGGTTCTAAATCATCCAGAATTATGTTCTAACTTTGTTGATGTCCTACACTGTGTAAGTATGTAAGACGATAAGCCAAAAGTATAATATTTTGTCTTTGGAGTAATTAGAGCAAAATTGCATGTGTCACTGTAATAACCAAGAGATCAAAAGTCTAACTTATGGAACACATGGAAAAGAGTTCAATCAAAGGTATACATCATAACAAAGAAGACACAATATATTAAGGGCCAAAGTTGAAATTGGAAAAACTGGAAGATTAGGTTGAAAGCCAGGAACCAATTTAGAGTCCATAATCTAATCTGAGAAGGTATTTCTTGAGCTGTTCTTTCAAAGGTTCTCAATATAATACCAGTGGAGAGAACACAGAAATGTTATGATGCATTGTAAAACACAGGGAAAGAAGCTTAATAGCTTGTCAGAATCAATGAAAACGCCTACTTAAAGATTAAGCTTGAGATAAAAAAATAAGTATGTAGAGATATTGCTTATGTTAAAAAAAAAAAAAGTGAAAAGTGCTTTTAAGAAAGGAAGTTTTAGGGGAGAAAATAAAGTACAATATACAACTTGGCAGCTAGGTGAAGCCAGCCCGGAATAATGGAGATGGAGCAGGAGTTACTTCATAATTGCCTGGTATTGAGCTTCAGCTAGATTTTACAGTGTTGAAATGAAGACAGTTGGCTGAGATTTCTAAACAGGAAAATTATTTGTATTCTCATTTTTCAAAATATCTTCAACATTTCTTAGTAGTTTTAGTTTTTCTTAAATGTTTAGTAGTACTTTTAAAAACAATTTTCAAATTTTATAGACATTTAAATGGCAATGGTCACATAATACACCTGGATATTGAATGTGAAACACTGTGTGTGTGTGTGTGTGTGTGTGTGTGTGCTTTCAACTAAAAGGGTCTGGGATCATAGGAACTTCTAAATTATTTCAATTCTCTTAAATAATTGGATATTAAGCTTGCAATGAAAATCCAAGAATAGCACATGACTTTTCTAATGGAGGAAAAAATGCTTTTTCTTTCAGAGCTTTCTAAAACTTCAGTGTATTTTGAGCTAAATGGCATTTATTCCAAAATTAAATAACATCAACTTAGTAATCACAACAGCCTTTGCTACATAATTTTTGTGTCTATTGATGGGAATCTTTTTTACTGTTGTATCTGTTGATGGAAACCTTTTACCTATTACCTTTCCTGAATATATTTGATTTCTTAATAAAATTATTGCTTCATTAAATGCTGGGATTTTGACTTTTGAGAGGAAATTCCTTCAATAATTACTTTTCTCCTCACATTCTTAAGGCTTAATAAAAACTTTATTTAGTGATGCAAATAAAATGAGATGCATAAGCTGAAATAAAAAACAAATTATAGTCAATTTATAATTTATTAATTTATAATAAATTAATATGTAATCTAAATAGTAATACTATGATATATATGCATTCATTTGTCTATCTCAATGAAATATACTATTAACCTTACTATTTTATAGCTTAATATGTGAAGTAATGTATTTCTGTAATAACAATTACCAACTTAATGATGTTCTTCATGAAATGCACATCTCTGTTTTATTATAAGTACAGAAAGCCTAAAATTTCTCAATATTCAAAGAGAGCTAAAAAATATCTATTAGAATTAAGCATTAGCTTTCTCTATTGAATAACTTAGCAAAAGCAGGAATTTGAGTTGGTCCCTTTTATTTTATGCAATAATAATCAAACTACTTTCCTGAGATTTTGTTTTGTATAACTAGCATAAAGAGGGCTTACAGTTTCTCAAACTTAATCTTTTGGTTTCCAGTTTACCTTTCCAGTTTTACCTTTATCTGTGGATTTTCACCATTCTAAAATTCAGTTTTGCATTTTGAGATCTACACAGAACATGATCTTTATAGCAAATCTACATCAATCAGATATACTACAATTTATTTTCAAGCCATTGCATCAAACAGGAAGACATTTTGAAGCAGAAAAAATCTAAACTTAGTTTTGATCATTTAAAAATACATTTTAATTGTGGCAAAGTCCTTTGAAATTCACATAAAATTAGCATATTCTAATAAAGTTGGCAAGAAAAATATGTAAATAAATCACAGTCCTCAGTAGTTTTAATTCAGGGGAAAATTTAGTTCACATCTTTTTAAAAATATCTTATTTGAGTATAGTTGGTTGCAGTGCTTGTGTGAGTTCACATCTTCTGAGTCAATTATTTCTTTCAAAATATTTTGAATATATAAAAAATTGGTGACATTTTGGAGTTTTTTGTTCATGAGATAATGGAAAATTTATTTATTTATTTTGTATATCACCCTTTAAATTCTAATATTTAAGAGTTTGAAATATCATTGTATTAATTAAATTATGTTAGGGTATTGTAACAAAAACATGATGGCAAATAATTTTTAAAATGTAAATAGCAATTTTCTCTAAAGGACATTGAAAACTCCTTAATTCCATTAAAATGCTGGATAGTTAATCTTTTCCTATATTAGGGTATATTTTTAAAGCGGGGAGAAATGTCTCCTGATTCTTTTCAAAACCTCTCAGTAATACAAAGGAGTAAACCATTTACAAAAGTTTACCAGAATTTCCTCTGCATTGTCTACTATTTCAAGTAATATCAATTGACAGAAATATTTTCTAACTTAAAAAAAATAATACTAGAAAGCATTTTGGAAGATAAAGATTACAGGAAGTCATATATTGCATAATCTCCCCTTGTATTCCAAGCAGAACACTAATGGAAACAGAGAAGAAAAAAAATCTAAATTACCTTTAAGAACTCTTGGGGATTCTTGGGATTCAAATAGACGTATTTTAAGGATTATTTCCAACATACAACAATCTAATACTATGCATATACATACACACACACATATATACTAATTTTAATTTAGAAAATAGGCAATAGCTCTTCACCAAACACCTTAACCCATTTTCCTTTTTTTTTCTCCCCTGAAATCACAAATGTGTGAAGTTTTCAAATTTCCTGTAGTGGTTGTGGCTGTATAACAGCTGATGGGAAATGAACACATGTGTTTATGGTGATTTTAGTCAGTCAGTCAGTTCAGTTGCTCAGTCGTGTCCAACTCATGTCCAACCCCACGGATTGCAGCAAGCCAGGCTTCCCTGTCCATCGCCAACTCCTGGAGTTTACTCAAACTCATGTCCATTGAGTCGGTGATGCTATCCAACCATCTCATCTTCTGTCGTCCCCTTCTCCTCCCACCTTCAATCTTTCCCAGCATCATGGTCTTTTCACATGAGTCAGTTCTTCACATCAGGTAACCGAAGTATTGCAATTTCAGCTTCATCATGAGTCCTTCCAATGAACACTCAGGACTGATCTCCTTTAGGATGGACTGGTTGGTTCTTGCAGTCCAAGGCACTCTCAAGAGTCTTCTCCAACACCACAGTTCAAAAGCATCAATTCTTTGGCTCTCAGCTTTCTTTATAGTCCAACTTTCACATCCATACATGACCACTGGAGAAACCATATCCTTGACTAGAAAGACCTTTGTTGCAAAGTAATGTCTCTGTTTTTTAATATGCTGTCTAAGTTGGTCATAACTTAAAGTTGCCCCCTTGGTGGTCCCCACTGTGTGTTATTTTCATGGACTGAATGCACATGAAAAGGGCGCACTTTGAAGTCCTGTTGAAGATAATGAAGCATTAAGATGGAAGAAATTCCAGTCCTTGAATTGCCACTGGGAGGAAAATGAGTGAGTAGTCCTTCAAAACATGTTTTCACTTTAATATAAGCATGAAAAATATATCTATCATATTTAAAATATCATGTTTTTTGTTATAATACCTTAGCATCATTTAATTAATACAATGGTATTCTGAAGGCTCTTAATTATTAGAATTCAAAGAGTGGTATACAAAAAAAGCAATAGCTTTGCAAGTGAAAATGCATATATTTGTAAACTCAATATTTTATTAAACACAGGTTTAATTAGAGTACAATGAATAATTAGATGATGAACATTTCCTAGATTCTATTGGCATGTTAAGATTCATGTTTGTTTTAAAAAGAGATATTTATTTGGAAGGAAAGCATTTTTTTACCTATAAAAATGGACATTGATTTTTTAGAAGTTATCTGACAATTTTAGAATCTGTAATTTCTTCTGTTAGATTGTGTTTTCTTTGAGGGTAATATCATATGTCCTTGATCTTTCTAGACCAGAGTTAAGTTATATTTAGCAACTGATTGTGAAGCAGGATGATCCCTGGTTCAGGAAGATCCCCTGGAGAATGAAATGGCAACCCTTTTCAGTGTTCTTGCCTGGAAAATCTCATGGACAGAGGCTACAGTCCATGGGGTTGCAAAGAGTCAGACATGACTTAGTGACTTGTGACTTAGTGGCAGCCACAGAACATCTGCAAATAATTTCATTGAATAATTGAAAATTTTTATACCTAATTCTATTTTAGCAGTTATGATATTTATTGTGAATCATCACTACATGCTTACTAGATTATACAGTGTCTTATACATGTGATGTGCATTCAAACAGAAAGGAAGGTTAATAGAGAGACAGAGATTTCGATCTGGTCTAGCTATGGACAGGATCCTGTTCCAATAAACTAAAGATTAAGTTAGAAGCTGAAGCTCTGTCCTCCACCAGGTCTCAGGTGAAGAGCGAACTGATGAGGAGAATGGACTTTTGAAACTCTGCACGTTGTACATGTCACTGGTAGAAAGTTTAGGATGCTTGAAAAATATCAATAGATTAACTCCAAAGAGGAAAAATTGGGAAGTTTAAAAGTTTCAATCACCTTAGGCATTATGAGAAGGAGACAAGTGGATTGCACCTCCAGGAAGACAGTCTTTGTGAATTTTAGATTATCTCTTTGCTGATAAAACTTCTGACTAATGCATTAATGAAAAAATCTTTATAATATAGATATGCATTACATATATCATACCTATAATATTATACATTATATATGTAAATACTTGCATATAAGTGTGTATTTAATGTGAATTCTGGTATTTAAAAGCAAAATCTCTTAAAAATGTTCATTCTAACTCAACAACAAACAGGAAAATATTACAATTTTCCATATTGTGATTGAGAGCTAAAGGAAAAAAGAATTATATAATCATTTTCAGGACTGTCAGTATGTAGAAAGCACTCAGCTTAAACAATAGCAAATCAAAAGATAAACCCAGAGAGAACTAGATTTTATGCTGAAAATCAACACAAATCACATTATGATGAATGTCTACAATTATGATAGTATGTAATCCAAATTGATACGGATTTTTCTTCAAAATTAGCTCACTTTAAGCATTTCTTATGAATGGAAAATAACTTCCAATTTTGTTTTGAGCCATCAAATAACAAACACCTTGTAAATGAGACAGAAACAAGAATCCATTTGGCTACTGTGCCAGGAGGGACCCTAACAGCAGGTGATTACAATAAAGAAACACCTTATTGTTATATAGTTAACATCTGTGCTTTCTAAATGGTAAAGCAAATGAACATAATGGATATAGTTTTGGTTTCACACTTTGCCACCTGCCTTTACACAAGCGTATGTAGTGTCTTCAAATCACACATCCAAAATCTCAGATGCATCCTGCCAATTTTCCCTTAAATGATTTTATGTATGAATGGCAAGGAATAAACATGTTTTGCAATTTTGCTCACAAGGAGAAAGCAATAATTAAATTTATAACAGTGAGAGACTAGAATCTAAAGTGGTTTTTGAGATGAATAAAGACTAGAAGGCAAAGATACAGTAGAATTCTAGAGTCAGCTTATTGTGTCAAATGTTTTTAAAATATATATGATATAAAGATAACAAATTTGAATGACAACAAACATCTGTGGACCTTTTGGCTGATGCAACAACATTCATAAGGATTTAACTTAAGGAAAAATATTTACTATTGTGCTATTTACTATTTACTACTATTTACCATTGTACTCCTCTGCAAGCAGAATTCTCTTGTGGTTGCAGCTATAGGATAGAGAAAAATTGGTCACTCATTTTCAGACATATTTTTTTCTTTTTTTAGAAAAAATAATTTACTTATTTTAATTGGGGGATAATTACTTTATTTTTTTATTTTTTCAAATCGTCTTTTTTTAAATTTTATTTTATTTAACTTTACAATATTGTATTGGTTTTGCCATATATCAAAATGAATCCACCACATACTTTAAAACATTGTGATGGATTTTGCCATACATCAACATGAATTGGCCACAGGTATACATGTGTCCCCCCATCCTGAACTCCCCTCGCATCACGCTCTTCCCCCTATCCCTCTGGGATGTTACAAAGCCTCTGCTTTGGGTGCCTTTTATGGCACTTTTGGGGGCATCTTCTGGAGCATACCTAAGATACTCCAAGTTGTCTTCTTTGAAAGTAAGTAAGCATGCTGCCAACTATTTCCACAGACTTTGTTGCCTGCTAGGATATATCTTACTAGTTCTTAATGAATAGTAAGACTTAATAAAAATATCCATTAGATATTTTAAATTTGAGTGCTTAATGATTTTATTAATAACATTTAACTTGATCAAAATTACTTTGCCTTTCTTTTAAAGCTTTTGATATAACTGAAATTGTGTTTACAGTCATACTTTTGTAGAGGCAGAATATTTGATTATAAGGGAATAATACTCTGTGTTCTCTGTTCACTTGTTTTGTGACCTAGAGATGGTTTTAAAGTCTCTGGTCTTGAGATTCTCTGTCTACAAAATGAAGGTATTAGTCACTCTCAAACTCAGGATGACAAAAATAAATGAAAAGTAATCCTTGATAAAATGTTTGGGAAATAGTCATTCTCTAGCCTCTCAAAACAGAGATCTTACAAACCTCAGAATATTAAGGACTTCAAGCAACCTTGAAAAAAATCCTAAATAAATAAATAAACAATAAGTCTGCATTTTCTCAAAATGACAAGAGTACTTTCATAAATTGGGATAAGGTAGTAGAATTTGAACATATATTAACATCTCTCTGACCCTAAGGATAATGAGCTGTTATTTTGAGGAGAAAAGTGGTATAGGATGACATATGGGTTCCCATCCACAATAAATTACAAGACACTTCACTTGTTTGAAAAATCACAGTGCATATACATACATGTTCTCCAGAAGTCAAATCGAGGTTTTCATGACTTAGCATAATGAAGCATTTTCCTTCTTTGTGCCATTCCCAAAGATCTAATCAATAATTATATAGCTTATTTGTAAATTCTTATTTGGACATTTAAATTCAATTTTTCCTGTTTGAAATATACCTCACATCATAATTCTGATAAAAAAGCACATAGCATATACATAGTTTTAAAACTGACATATTCGTCACCTGAATGCCTTCTTTCGTTATACTGTTGTGAAGGAAATAATACAGACTTTAGAAATAAAATGCAAAGGTTTAAATTTTCAACATTACTCTTTGTTCCATTAGGAAGTACACATGAATCACATAAAAACATTAAAAATAGAATATTTTAAATGCCCAATTCCAAAAATTTGCATTATAGTATACTTGAGATTGGCACCCCACTCCAGTACTCTTGCCTGGAAAATCCCATGGACGGAGGAGCCTGGTAGGCTGCAGTCCATGGGGTCGCTAGGAGTCAGACACAACTGAGTGACTTCACTTTCACTTTTCACTTTCATGCATTGGAGAAGGAAATGGCAACCCACTCCAGTGTTCTTGCCTGGTGAATCCCAGGGACGGGGAGCCTGGTGGGCTGCCGTCTCTGGGGTCGCACAGAGTCGGACACGACTGAAGCGACTTAGCAGCCGTAGCAGCAGCATGCTTGAGATTAAAAAATGATCAAATATAATGAAATATCTTTCTTACATGTTCTAATTCAATATACTATTTTATTCTAATGCATATTTCCACAGATTTTCATTTGAAAAGTAAAAGTTGTTTAGAAATCTCTTAAAGCATTGAAATTCACAGAGTAACTTATTTTATTTTTAATATGTATACTTATGAATAGATATCAGTGTATTATATATACTTATATACAGTATAAACGTATATACATTATATACAAATAATGCAATTCTGAAAAAACATTTAAAAATATTTATGGAGCTTTAGAGACAATTTGCTGAAAAACATATTATAAAAGACTGATAAAATTAATGATGTGATTTTATTAATCTATTATGTGATTTGAATAATAGCAAGGGACATTGCCCAATTAAGACCATTTATTCAATCAACAGATTCTTACTGTGTCCAGCTTGATATGTGCACAGAAAGTTAATAGAGAATTGAAGATGCTTTATAGTAAAGCTAGTGCAGAATTCCTACACATCAACAAACCACTATAATACAACCTGGGGAGTGTTTGACAGTTTTATGCATGGTACACATCTGCAAGCCTTGAGGAGACTTCATGTGAGGGGATGACTAACCAATCATTGCCTCAGTACAAGGACAAATGAAGAATTCATAGATGGTATGAAAACCGAGCTTAAAAAATAAGCTATACAATAGGACAAGGTGATGGTGAATTTTGTGATGAGAGCTGATTATTCCAGAGAGTCGGAACACAAGTAGAGATGCACAGAGTTGGTAATGGGTATGAACTATTTCTACACCTGCATTTAGTGCAATATCCCTGAGGATGTCTAGTAGGAAATGAGCTGTTCATGAAGGCATTTTTATGTTCCTCTGAGGAGTTTGGACTATATCAGGGAGTCTACTTTAAGCAAAGATACTGTATAATCAAACTTGTATATTAGAAAGAGCACCCTAAAGCATTTTTGGGAATAGACTACTGCTGAAGCTGCTGCTAAGTTGCTTCAGTCGTGTCCGACTCTGTGCGACCCCATAGACGGGGCAGCCCACTAGGCTGCCCCGTCCCTGGGATTCTCCAGGCAAGAACACTGGAGTGGGTTGCCATTTCCTTCTCCAATGCATGAAAGTGAAAAGTGAAAGTGAAGTCACTCAGTTGTGTCCGATTCTTAGCGACCCCATGGCCTGCAGCCTACCAGGCTCCTCCGTCCATGGGATTTTCCAGGCAAGAGTACTGGAGTGGGGTGCCATTGCCTTCTCCATGGGAATAGACTACTGAGAAGTAATTTGGGATATTGTGAAATTTGGGATTTTTTGTGTGTGTGTGTGAAATATGTTTTTATTTATTTATTTATTTTTTACTTTACAATATTGTATTGGTTTTGCCATACATCAACATGAATCCACCACAGGTATACAGTGCTCCCCATCCTGAATTCCCCTCCCTCCTCCCTCTCTGTACCATCCCTCTGGGTCGTCTCAGTACACCAGCCCCAAGCATCCAGTATCATGAATGGAACCTGTATGCGAGACAGCAAAAGAGACACAGATGTATAGAAATTTGGGATTTTTAAAAACTTATTTTTCAGATATTAATATAAAGAATGAGTATGAACATATAGTGGAGAAGGACATAGCAACCCTCTCCAGTATTCTTGCCTGGAGAATCCCCATGCACAGAGAAGCCTGGCAGGCTACAGGCCTTGGGGTTGTAAAGAATCAGACATGACTGAGCGACTAAGCACATGCACATATAAGAAAAGGAGATATAGTGGAAACATATTGGAAAGATCATGTTTTTAAACAATAAAGTTCAAGTATCTTTCTATTTCTTGATATGAATAATAGAGTAGTTGTTGGTTCCATTTTTTGAGATATAAAAAAATGAGGTGCAGTTTTTTTTTGTGAAACAATGATAAGTCAGTCTGGATCCTTTGATTTGAAGACACATCTGTGTAACCACCAACAGCAGGTGCTACATGTATAGTTAAACCTGTGAATTTGGAAGCTCAGGAAACATTTTCAACTTAAGAATTAATTCAAATGTATATGGTACTTGAAGCCATGGAGAATACTATTTATTTGATAATAGGGTGCAAAACAGGTTAAAAAAATTCTTTGGAATTCAACAGAGATGATGATAAGATCATCCAAAGAGAGCATATTGTGAAAAGAAAGAGCAATAAATAACAGATTCGAGAAAGACCCTTACTTTGCACCAAAAGAGGAGAAAGGAGGGCTCCTTAAAGAGACTAAGAAGTGCTGAGGAAATTTTAGAAAATAATGCTAGTGAGAATTTCTAGCTATATGATATGCTCAGAAATCTCAAATAACATGAAAAAATATATCCAACAAATCCTGGAAAATGCCTATTGCATATGGTAACTAAGTAGGGTGACTTTGAAGTTAGGCAAAGAAGTCAATGGATTTGGGGGAGCAGAAGTCATTGTATTCGTTTGAGGTGAAGAGATAGAATGATTTGAAATAATGAAATTGGATAAGATATTTTAAACTAAATGAAGCACTTGAATATCAGTAGTTAAATAAAAAGATTGCACGATTGTACCTGTGAGATTTCATTTATCTCTGTATATCTGATTCATGAAGAAAAAAAATCCCAATCACAAAACAAATTCTAATATTTAAAATACCATAAAGAAAAGCAAAAGGACTTTGTAAGAGTTAACTTTAATACAGACTTGAGTAAGGTTAAAATATATTCTATGGCTTATGAAGTGAATGCATTTTATTATGAATTTAATATCGTTTTATCTATGCATATAAGCAATGCTGACTCACTTTAAATTATGGATACCACTTCATCTATAAAGTACATTTACTTTTGACTTTGGGGGTCAATAAAATAAATACTAATGGTTCCAAATAGGAAAAGGAGTACGTCAAGGCTGTATATTGTCACCCTGCTTATTTAACTTATATGCAGAGTACATCATGAGAAATGCTGGACTGGAAGAAGCACAAGATGAAATCAAGATTGCTGGGAGAAATATCAATAACCTCAGATATGCAGATGACACCATCCTTATGGCAGAAAGTGAAGAGGAACTAAAAAACCTCTTGATGAAAGTGAAAGTGGAGAGTGAAAAAGTTGGCTTAAAGCTCAACATTCAGAAAACGAAGATCATGGCATCCGGTCCCATCACTTCATGGGAAATAGATGGGGAAACAGTGGAAACAGTAGAAACAGTGTCAGACTTTATTTTTCTGGGCTCCAAAATCACTGCAGATGGTGACTGCTGCCATGAAATTAAAAGACACTCACTCCTTGGAAGGAAAGTTATGACCAACCTAGATAGCATATTCAAAAGCAGAGACATTACTTTGCCAACAAAAGTTCGTCTAGTCAAGGCTATGGTTTTTCCAGTAGTCATGTATGGATTTGAGAGTTGGACTGTGAAGAAGGCTGAACGCCGAAGAATTGATGCTTTTGAATTGTGGTGTTGGAGAAGACTCTTGAGAGTTCCTTGGACTGCAAAGAGATCCAACCAGTCCATTCTGAAGGAGATCAGCCCTGGGATTTCTTTGGAAGGAATGATGCTAAAGCTGAAACTCCAGTATTTTGGCCACCTCATGCGAAGAGTTGACTCATTGGAAAAGACTCTGATGCTGGGAGGGATTGGGGGCAAGAGGAGAAGGGGATGACAGAGGATGAGATGGCTGGATGGTATCACTGACTCGATGGACGTGAGTCTGGGTGAACTCCGGGAGTTGGTGATGGACAGGGAGGCCTGGCGTGCTGCAATTTATGGGGTCACAAAGAGTCGGACAGGACTGAGTGACTGAACTGAACTGAATATATCGTTATGGAAGCCACAGATAATCAACCTTTTGGTATGATCATTTTATATGCTTAAAAGATTTATCTTTTTTAACATGATTTTAATATTATATGTGATATTTCTTATTTTGGCAAGTAGGGGTAAATTCAATAAAGTCTATATAAGATTTACACACAGACAGACACACACACACACACACACAATAGTAAATAATCTTGTGTACGTTTTGGATCCACTATCACAGTCAAGATAAGGAACAGATCCAGTCCTACAAGGAATTTTATATTCACTTTTGAATATACGTTGCACTTTTGTATTCACATCCCACTCCCTGCAGCTTCCCCTGGCACCCACCTAACCTCTAGAAACCGAATACTAAACTTTCTTCCATTTCCAATATATCATACTTTTAAGCATGTTGTATAAACAGAATCATGCAGTATGTAACATTTAGATTTTTTTTACTTGGAGATTAAATGCAAACTTTTTTCTTTATTTATTGCTGAATCATGGTCCATAGTATGTATAGACCACACTTGGTTTCCCCTTTCACCTGTTGAAGGACAAATGATTCCAGTTGCAAATTACTATAAATAAAGCTGCAATAAATATTTGTGCATAGCTTTTTGTGTAAGCATAAGTTTTCATTTTTCTATAATAAATGACAAACAATACAGTTACTGGATTATATGGTATGTTTGTTGGCAAGGGTTGTCATAAGAAAAAGCCATAAATTCTGTGGTTTAAACACCAAAATATAACTACTCACATGCCTGGAGTCTGAAAGTCCAAAGTCAAAGTAAAGAAGGTTTGGTGTCTGTTGAGAGCTCCCCATTGTGTTGCAAAGGTTCATCTTCTCCCCATGTGCTCACAACTTGTGTGTGTAGAAATAGTAAGCTGTCTCATGTCTCTTTTTATACAGACAGTGAGTCTACTGGGTCAGGGTCCCATTCTTGTGACTTAATTGAACATTATTGGCTTCATTAGAGACATCATCTCCAAAGACAGCCACCCTAGGGATTAGGACTAACAAAGGACTTTGAGAAGTACAAAATTTTTCAGTCCATAAACTACTGGTTATTTTAATTGGATATTTTATTTCACAAGAAATTTACAAGCTGCTTTCTAGAAAGGCTGTACTGTACCATTTTACATTCCAACCAGGGATGCATAAGTAATCCAGTTTTCCTGCTTTCTCACCAGAATTTGATTTCACTATTTTTAATTTTAGTTATTCTGATATATGTGGAGTGACATCTCCTTGTTTTTAAGTTTACATTCTCCTGATGATTAATGATGTTGAAATTATTTTCATGCATTTGACAGTTGTATATCCTCTTTTGTGAAAGTGCTCATGTGTTGCCCACTTTAAAATTTGATTTGATTGTTTACTTTTACTGTTAAGTTTTGAACTTTTTTATATTTCTAAATGTGAATCCTTCGTTGGATATGTAATTTGCAAACATATTCTTCTACTCCATATTTTGCCTTTTCATTCTAATCCAGTAAGATTTTCTAGAACAAGCATTTATCATTTTGATGATACTCAGTTTATCACTTTTTTCTTTTATGAATCATGATTTTGTTCAGATTCTAAGAAATCTTTATCAAGTCCAAAATCCTAAAGGTTTTAGTTTAAAGGTTTGAAGTTTGTCATCTTACATTTAGCTGTAAGGTTTAGATTGAAGTTCTATTTTTCACTTTTTTTTTCCTTGCCTATGGCTGTCCAATTTCTCCAGCACCATTTGTTGAAGAGGTTGTCTTTCCTGTATCGCCTTTGCCTTTTTCTGGCTCTATTTATGGATTCTGTTTTCTGTTCCATTGGTCTATGTGTCTATCCCCCTGCCAATATCACACTGTCTTAATTTCAAGTAAAATAATCTTCCCAATTTATTCATTTTATAAAGATTGTTTTAGCTATTATAAGATCAGTTACCCAGGAGGATCATGCACTCCTAGTTATTGAGAAAATGGATATTTGAATGTTTACATGAGGAAGAAAAACAGGTTTAAATTCAATGATATAACTTCATATTAAGAAATTAGAAATAAATAAAAAATAGCAAAGTGCATGAATAAATTAAATAATAAAGATAAAAGTAAATATCAACAAAATATAATGCAATTTAAAAGCCAATAAAAAATAAATAAAATTTCACAGACACAGAAAGCAGATTGGTGTTTGCCAGAGGCAGGGGGTGGTGGATGGGCAAAGTGGGTGAAGGAATGAAAAGTACAAAGTTCCAGTTATAAAATAAACCATCCATGGGATATAATGTACAACATGGTGACTGTAGTTATAATTAAGCATTATGCATGTGAAAGTTGCTAACGATGTGGATCTCATTAGTCCTCCGAACAAGGAAAATTGTTGTCCCTGTATGGTGATAGATGGTAACTAGACTTATTGTGATCATTTCACAATATATACAAATATTGATGTACCCTTGAGACTAATTTAATATTATTAGCCAATTGTACTTCATTTAAAAAGCCAGAAGTTGTTTCTTTTGAAACATTAATAAAATAATTAAACCCCTAATGCAATTCATCAGAGGGAGAGACTCATTAATATTTAGGAATGCAAGATAACATTGTCTCAGAAAGGAGGCTTAACTAGAAAAGGGTGTGGTGGACATACACTATGCTTTGATTGGAATGGTGATTACACAGTATATGCATTTGTCAAGCAGCTAACCACTTAAGTTAGTGTATGTTACTGTATGTAAATTTTACATCAATAACAAACATTTTAAAAGAAAACATGAGGCTGAAAGAGCTTGCCTCAGGGGAACATTTAGAGAGAAAAGCAATGGGCAAAGACTGTAATTTTGAAAAGCAAGTAGGCTACTTGGAAATTTTTAGAGTTTAGATTGTAGATATATGAAAAATGCAATATTATGATACATAAGCTAAGGCGTAGCATAATTTTTAATATTGTTGATAATATTTGTTTATTTATTTTTTATTGTTCTGGAGTATTATTTATAGAAGTATCTTTAGGTAATGACTGAAAAGTACCCACTGTATCAGCAGGTATTGTCTGAACTAAGGGAAAGTGGTTCCATGTATTCTTGGGTGCCCAAGCCAGATAACAAAGGACTGAGGCTGAGTAAGGATAATAAAGGGATGTTTTTATTTTCAAGATGCTTGAATGACATGGATAGGAAGCAGAAATTTAAAAGCAACAATAATACTTGAGCTTTTAAAAACATTCAGAAATATATGACAAAACCAATACAATATTGTAAAGTTAAAAAATAAAATTAAATTAAAAAAAAAAGAAAACAGAATTAAAAAACTAAAAACATTCAGAAAATATTGTGTTGGGTCCTCTATTGACATATCCAAGATAACTGTTATATTCTGTTCAGAATGTATGTGATAATGTTACTTTCTTCAATGTGTAATAAGGATTTTTTTTATTTATGAATGGAAAATGGAGCAGCATAAATATCACTGGTAACTCAAATGGTAAAGAATCTGCCTGCAAGGCAGGAGATCTGGGTTCCATCACTGAGTCAGGAAGATCCCCTCGAGAAAGGAATGACCACCCACTCCAGTATTCTTGCCTGGAGAATTGCATAGACACAGAAGCCAGAGTCAGACATGACTGAAAGACTAATACACACACACACACACACTCATTCTGGTCAGTATTCTCAAGCCAGGTTAATATCAGCAGAAAAAAACAATAGTAAATAGAACTATCTGGTTAATCCTTAAATTCAATTTTAGCTACTCTACCTCCTGGGTATTTCCCTTACAGGAATCTCACTAGTGTCTAATCTGTTTTATCTGGCCAACCACTTTTTATCAATTACCCCACAAACATTGCTAAAGTTATTGTGCAAGACAAAGTGGGCAACTGATTTCTTAGTTCCCCATTCGGATTGTCCCATGCTTGTTCTCTATTTTCCTGTCCAAATTTATTCTACACTTGTATGTGTGACTTCAAGAAGCTGCTTTGACTTTTGATTTCTGAGGGGGTTTCAAAAATGAGGAGCACAGGCAAGAAATCAAAGAAGGAGGGACATTGAGATTCAGAATAGATAAATAACTATCCAGCCAGAAAATAGATTTAGATACAGATATAGGAAAAGGAGTTCGTCAAGGCTGTATATTGTCACCCTGCTTATTAAACTTATATGCAGAGTACATCATGAGAAACGCTGGGCTGGAAGAAACACAAGCTGGAATCAAGATTGCCGGGAGAAATATCAATAACCTCAGATATGCAGATGACACCATCCTTATGGCAGAAAGCAAAGAGGAACTAAAAAGCCTCTTGATGAAAGTGAAAGTGGAGAGTGAAAAAGTTGGCTTAAAACTCAACATTCAGAAAACGAAGATCATGGCATCCGGTCCCATCACTTCATGGGAAATAGATGGGGAAACAGTGGAAACAATGTCAGACTTTATTTTTTGGGGGCTCCAAAATCACAGATGGTGACTGCAGCCATGAAATTAAAAGACGATTGCTCCTTGGAAGGAAGGTTATGACTAACCTAGATAGCATATTCAAAAGCAGAGACATTACTTTGCCAACAAAATTTCGTCTAGTCAAGGCTATGGTTTTTCCTGTGGTCATGTATGGATGTGAGAGTTGGACTGTGAAGAAGGCTGAGCGCCGAGGAATTGATGCTTTTGAACTGTGGTGTTGGAGAAGACTCTTGAGAGTCCCTTGGACTGCAAGGACATCCAACCAGTCCATTCTGAAGATCAGCCCTGGATTTCTTTGGAAGGAATGATGCTAAAGCTGAAACTCCAGTACTTTGGCCACCTCAAGAGAAGAGTTGACTCATTGGAAAAGACTGTGATGCTGGGAGGGATTGGGGGCAGGAGGAGAAGGGGACGACAGAGGATGAGATGGCTGGATGGTAGCACTGACTCGATGGACGTGAGTCTGAGTGAAGTCCAGGAGTTGGTGATGGACAGGGAGGCCTGGCGTGCTGCGATTCATGGGGTCGGACACGACTGAGTGACTGATCTGATCTGATCTGATAGGAGTAGATGTGGATGCAGATATAGATGTAGATGTAGACATAGCTGTAGATATAGGTGTAGATCCAATTATAGATGTGGATGTAGATGCAGGTGTAGATATAACTATAGATGTAGATGTAGGTACAGGTATAGATAGAGGTAGGTGTAGATACAAATATAGATGTGGATATAAATGTAGATGTAAATATGTTAGATGGAAATGTGTTGTAGATATAGGTATAGGTATTAAGTACAGATGTAGGTGTAGGTATAGGTATAGATAGATGTAGGTATAGATACAGATTTAGATTTAAATGGAGGTGTAGATGTGGATAGAGCTACTGATGTAGGTGTAGATGTCGATGTTCAGCTCAGTTCAGTTCAGTCACTTAGTCATGTCCAACTCTTTGCGACCTCATGGACTGCAGCACGCCAGGCCTCCATGTCCATCACTAAGTCCCAGAGTTTACTCAAACTCATGTCCATTGAGTCAGTGATGCCACCCAACCATCTCTTCCTCTGTCATCCCCTTCTCCTCCCACCTTAAATCTTCCCCAGCATCAGGGTCTTTTCTAATGAGTTAGTTCTTCTCATCAGGTAGTCAAAGTATTGGAGTTTCAGCTTCAGCATTAGTCCTTCCAAAGAATATTCAGGATTTATTTCCTTTAAGATGGACTGGCTGGATCTCCTTGCAGTCCAAGAGACTCTCAAGAGTCTTCTCCAACACCACAGTTCAAAAGCATCAATTCTTCGGCGCTCAGCTTTATTCACAGTCCAACTCTCACATCCATACATGACTACTGGAAAAACCATAGCTTTGACTAGATGGACCTTTGTTGGCAAAGTAATGTCTCTGCTTTTTAATATGCTGTCTAGGTTGGTCATAACTTTTCTTCCGAGGAGTAAGTGTCTTTTAATTTCATGGCTGCAGTCACCATCTGCAGTGATTTTGGAGCCCAAGAAAATAAAGTCTGTCACTGTTTCCACTGTTTCCCCATCTATTTGCCATGAAGTGAAGGGACCAGATGTATAGTCTTAGTTTTCTGAATGTTGAGTTTTAAGTCAACTTTTTCATTCTCCTCTTTCACTTTTATCAAAAGGCTCTTTAGTTCTTCTTCGCCTTTGCCATAAGGGTGGTGTCATCTGCATATCTGAGGTTATTGATATTTCTCCCTGCAGTTTTGATTCCAGCTTGTGCTTCATCCAGCCCAGCATTTCATTTGATGTACTCTGCATATAATTTAAATAAGCAGGGTGACCATATACAGCCTTGACGTACTCCTTTCCGATTTGGAACCAGTCTGTTTTTCCATGTACAGTTCTAACTCTTGCTTCCTGACCTGCATACAGATTTCTCAGGACGGAGGTCAGGTGGTCTGGTATTCCCATTAGATATGATGTAGGTGTAGATATGATGTAGGTTCAGATGTAGATAGAATTTCCTTCTCCTCCCCACCACTGAAATTCATTTGTGTCCTAACATCACAGCTCTTTTCAGAGGCATTCTACAGTGCCTCTTTTTCTGGTAACAGCCGTGTTTTCTTTACATTTTCAGTCCTAAAATTGGGAATGAGACCTTGTTCTAACTAGGTTCTCTAAACTTTAAAATCCAAAGTTCATGCATTATTTGTTTCCTGCCAGGATTCTGATTGCTTTGTCTCTTTTATTCATAAATAATAAATAAAAGGGAAAGGAAATTGATAGTACCATGGTTAGGTTTTCACTAGTGTCTTCTATAAAATTCTGTATAAAATATATTGATATCAAATATTTGTAGGGGCCAAGTGGCTCAGGAATTTGAAGTGGGCATTAACAGATTCCAGTTTTTTCCATAAGCAAATTGTGAAGGCTGGATATGTTATCTGAATATATATTCAAGTCTTTTAAGAATAAAAAGTTTCAAAGTTTTAGTTAGCAGAAAATCACCTAATTATTCTAAAAAAAACGGGAAATACAGTAGAATGTATACATTTTCATCTGATTATATTAAATTTTTTCTTTAAAATCAGTTTTATTTTAATATACAAAATACGTCCTAAAGCATTCTTATATAATATCTGGGGTCAAAATTCCATAGATAAACATGTAAGATTTTTTTATTGACTCAATAGATATTTATCAGTCAGCTTTCTGGTAGATGGAGATACATTGTTAAACAGCAGAGATTAGATTGTTGCACTCATAGGGTTTATATTTAGATGAGACGATACATACAATAAGTAAATAAAGAGATATGTAGTGTTAACTGCTGTTTCTAGTTCTTTAAGGTTATTCTTTGTGAATAAAAAAGTGACCAGTCTAGTAGAAGCATAGTAAGAAAATGTTTAATAGTTTAAAATTTATTCCCCTAGTTGTCTCTTCAATAACTGTTTTGATGCTAACAACACTTTGGCATCTACTCTGTGGGCCAAAAGATCCTTTCCCAGCTGGAAGGCAGGTTGGTTCATATTCTAGTCTATATTGGTTCAGATTTCAATTTTTATTTACACTGAATTTCAGGAAAATACTAAGGCGCTTTTGCATGGGTCTTGATTGAAAGACTCCAGCAGAGCTAGGACACCTTGTGACATAAATGTAGATAGCTGCAAATAGACATCTGGTACCAAGTAACAAAAACAGATGGTGAAATGTGAACTGAAATATGATAGTGATTATTGTATTCTGAAGATATAGTCTGTAACTCTTCTGTGAGTAAGCAGGATGGCTACTTGCATTATAAATGCTATTGGCTTATTCCAACACCTATCTATGATTTCAACACATCAGATTTCAGATTTCATATTTGCTTATATAGTGTCAAACTCTTGATCTTTTCTAAATTTCATTTTTACCAATATAGAAAACCAACTCTAAGCCTGAAAGTGGTCATTTTAAATGGAACATCACTATAATTGTTCTTTAAGGTTATTTCTGGAATTACAAATGATCCAATATAAAACATAAATATCCTGACCTAAAATCAAATTGATAAATGGGCTGTATAAGTATATTCCATTTAATAATTACCATCTGTTTATCTCAAACTGGTGGCTCAGACGGTAAAGCGTCTGCCTGCAATGCAGGAGACCTGGGTTCGATTCCTGGGTTGGGAAGATCCCCCTGGAGAAGGAAATGGTAATCCACTCCAGCACTCTTGCCTGGAAAATCCCATGGATGGAGGAGCTTGATAGGCTACAGTCTATGGGGTCGCTAAGAGTCAGACATGACTGAACGACTTCACTTCACTATCTCAAATTTATCACCTGTTTAAGTCTAATTTAAAACTTAATCCTAGTTAGTGTTACTAAGATAAACAATATTTCTTTATTAATATAAGAAAAACAACTGTATGACATTTTCTGTTATCCTATCAAAGAGAAACAACCATGAGCTTTTATTGATTTTTGTCAAACCAAGTGGTTTCTTTATATCATTTGTATTTCCACTTAGCAATTACAACTAGTCATTCTATTATGTTTCTTCTAACTTGTCCTGCTTTAAAGATCAAATATCATTATCATGAAACATAGCTATGTGTCATAAAACATGATGATCTTTTGGGAACTTAGTCACTTTGATCTATTGTGAGTTCTTCATCAGAATCAAAAGTGTTCTCAGCTATTCTTTATCTACTACCCCAAGGAGAGCAGAATGATTTGAATACATGTCTGTTAACTTGATTGTGTTCTACTGTATATTTTAACAGTTTTTATTATTTCATGTGATTGAATATTTCTGGCTTATATTATTAAAATATTGCAATATAAACACAATTCTTTTTTCCAGATTTGAGATATTCCATGTTAAGGTGTACAGTGCAATAATTTGATACATGTGTATACTGAGAAATGGTCATCACAATAGTTAACACCTTGCACCCCCTCACTTAATTACCATGCGTGTGCTTGTGTGTCTGTGTGTATGTATGTGGTGATATTATTTAATATCCATCATCTTAGTAACTTTATCTAATAGAGAACTGTTAACTATAGTCACCAGGATACACATAGTTCTCCAGAACTTATTCATCTTACAATTGGAAATTTGTACCTTTTGAACACCATCCCTCTCTTTCCTCCATCTCCCTTCTCCTAGGAACCATGATTCTATTCTCCATTTCTATGATTTTTGGCTGTTTTTAGATTACACAAACAAGTGAGGACATAAAGTATTTGCTGTTGTATGACTTCTTTTACTTTGTATACTGTCCTCAAGATCCATTCATGTTGTCGCAAAAGACATGCTTTTCTGCTTTATTTATGGCCGAATAATATTTGTTATATATTTATATCAATAGATGATAGGCATAGGTACAGATACATAGTTATAGATATAGATCTCAAATTTTTTCATCAATTTATCCATAGATGGACACTTAGGTTGTTCCCATGTCTTGCCAATTATAGATAATGCTGCAAGGAACATGAAGGTGCAGATCTCTTTCCAGATGGTGATTTCATTTTCTTCACATGAATGACAAGGTGTAGGATAACTGAATCATATGGCAGTTCTATTTTCAATTTTTTTAGTAATCTCCAAATTGTTTTCCATTGTGACTATACCAATTTACACTTCCACTAATAGTGTCGAAGGTTTCTTTCTTCTACATTCTCACCAACTCTGGTTAACTCTTATTTCTTAGTAATAGCTGTTCTAACAAATATGAAGTTATATCTCATTGCTGTTTTGGTTTGGATTTCCATGGTTATTAGTGATATTGATTTATTTTAGGTACTTTTTGGGCATTTATATGTATTCTTTAGAAAAAATGTCTAATGAAATCCTTTGCCCATTTTTTGATCATATTTTTAAAAATTGCTGCTGAGTTGATTGAGTTCTTAATATATTTTGGATATTAATCCCTTATTAAGTAGATAGTTTACAAATATTTTCTCTCATTCTATAGATTGACTTCATTTTGCTGATCATTATGTCGATTGTTTCCCTTAGTTGTGCAGGTTTTTTTTTTTTTTTTTGATGCAGTCCCTGTTTATTTTTCTTTTTTTTGCTTGTGCTTTTGGTGTCATATACAAAAAAATGTTCAAAGAGCAAAGGTAAAGAAATTTCTATATTTTGTTTTATCATTTTTTTGTCTTTTATGTCTTATTTGTAAGTCTTTAGTCTATGCTGAGTTTATCTTGCGAGTGGGTTAAGATGGAGTTCTGATTGCATTGGATGCAAATAGCCAGATTTCTCATTACCATTTATTTCCCTATTGAGTATTCTTGGCCTCCTCATCACATATTAGTTGATCATACATAGGTTAGTTTATTTCTGGGTTCTCAATTCTGTTCCATTGGTCTATTTGTGTATTTTTGTTACAATACATACTATTTTGATTAATATAGCTTTGTAATAAAGTTTTAAATTAGGAAGTATGATTGATGCTTCCAGCTTTGTTCATTTTTCTTAGGCTTGATGAGCCCAATTCTTTATTTGCTGAGCAATACCATTTTCCCAGAAGTCTCCTTTATTTATTTTGTGGATATTCAATTAAACGGTTGAATAACTGTCTTGTTATTTATATATACACAGTTGTGTTGTTTATTCTCTTTGCCTTGGGTTATTAAGTTTTCGATAATAATAATGAACCTGAAAAGTTGTTTCTTGGTTAGTATTACAGAATATAATTAAAAAGAAAAAATAAAACAGAACAATTGCAAACACTGTTCTTTGGAATTCAATCATGCTACATACATTATTTATTTTCTGAATTTAATGTGTAGATTTTCAAATTGCACATCTGAGAAACTATTTAATGTATTTTAATAGTACAAGCTCTGAAATTAATATGCTTTTCAAATTATACTAATTGATTCTTAAATATCTTTAAAAGGCCCATTTTTTAAAAAAATTTTGAGTTTTGTTTTAACTAAGGCTGTTGATTTTCTTTATTCATGCTCTTTCCTGATGCAAGAAGGTAATATGCCCTTAAAACAAATGAGACTATTGTGTGTGTTTTTTAAGTTTCAGAGTATTAAGGGGCTGCCTCGCACACTAGTTTACTAGTTTTCACTGGAAAATCAATCTCAGTGTTTAATAGACAAATTGCTTTTGTGACTGTAGATTATATTATCAAGGTTGATTACTCTTCTTATTCACCAGGCATGAAAGGGTTCTACTTTAAAGAAAACATTATTTACCACCACTGAATATATTGGAAGCTTTTGCTTTAGAATATAAGTACAATTGCAAAAGAGAAACTCAAGACATGTTTTCAGAAATGTCAGTATCTTTAGATTTTCATTTGATAATTGAAGTATATTATTCCATAATATGGTCCCTTATTTCATTACTTCAAAAATTTTCAATGGTATTCTTTGCAGATATCTTTAAGTATTTTATCTGATATGAAGTACTGTGTGCATGTGTGTGTGTGTGCGCGCATGCGCGTGTGTGTGTGTGTATGTGTGTGTGTACTGAGAGAAAGAACAAGGATAGCCCAGTTAGTAAAGAATCATCCTGCAATGCAGGAGACCCTGGTTAGATTGCTGGGTAGGGAAGATCTCCTGGAGAAGGGATAGGCTACCCACTCCAGTACTCTTGGGCTTCCCTTGTGACTCAATTGGTAAAGAATCATCCTGCAATGCAGGAGACCTGGGTTTGATTTCTAGGTTAGGAAGATCCCCTGGAGAAGAGAAAGGCTACCAACTCCAGTATCCTGGCCTGGAGAATTCTATGGACTGTATAGTCCATGGGTTGCAAAGAGTCAGACAAGACATGCCTCTTACAAACTTTAGTCCACTGTGTTATTTTGGGAATAACCTTTAACTTATTTCCTACAATCAAGCAATAATTGAAAACATACAAGTATTTGTATTTATAGTCATATGTCTGTAATTTCAAAGTGCCTACTTTGTTCACATTTTTGAGATTTTAGCGTATATTAGAATGCTATAAATCTTATAAGTAAAGGTTTAGTATTTAAGTTTGTGGTACATATTTTTGTCATTGATCATATCATAAGCCATATAGCCTAAATTCATATTATTGAACTTTATTTTAATTCACCGGTTCAGATGCAATGCTTTTGTAAGTTTTCATTCAGTTCATTTCAGTCGCTCAGTCATGTCCGACTCTTTGTGACCCCATGAATCGCAGCATGCCAGGCCGCCCTGTCCATCACCAACTCCCAGAGCCCACTCAAACTCATGTCCACTGAGTCGGTGATGCCATCCAGCCATCTCATCCTCTGTCGTCCCCTTCTCCTCCTGCCCCCAATTCCTCCCAGCATCAGTCTTTTCCAATGAGTCAACTTTTTGCATGAGGTGGCCAAAGTATTGGAGTTTCAGCTTTAGCATCAGTCCTTCCAATGAACACCCAGGACTGATCTCCTTTAGAATGGACTGGTTGGATCTCCTTGAGTACTAAAATAATAGGAATGATTATTTCAAATGTTATATACCGCCTAGTGAACACTATGTGAATATTAATGTCCTTCTTAATGTCTATGAAGAACATTTACAGTGGCTAGTCACCCACAATCCTTTCTGCCCAGCCTTTATTTTCACTATTTCATATTCTTCTTAAAACCATGACATCAGGTAGTTTTGTTGTTGTTATCGTTGGAATATAGTTGATTTACAATATTGTGTCACTCTCTGCTGTATGTTATGATAGCGGACAGACAAAGAAACTGACGTGTTGGAAATTTGAGTATTCACTACGACAACCTTGTCAAAGTTGAATGGAGAGTTAGAACCTAAGCATTCTTTTATCCAAAACCACTAACCAAACCGCCTCAATGTATAACCATAGAGTCACGTATTATTGATTTCAGTGTCTAATGTGATTTTATTTTGGGGTAACCAATTAAGAAAAAAATTGAATTTTTTTGATAAAAATAAGTTAATATGTGCATTTGACTATCACTTGGAACATATATTTAACCTTTAAAACTAGCTCTCCCATGATTTTTGGGTGTTCTAATGATCTGCATTAGAGTTTGCCATTTTTTTAAGTAAATGACAGAAGGCATTTGTCAGCATCATAGAATTATCCATTTAAGATCATATAATCTTTAAAACTGAGTAAAATAAATAAATATATGAAATCAGGAAAGTTATATTACTTTTACTGGTGTTCATTTCACATAATATATATATAAGGTAGAATATTTAGAAAACATCAATATCAGGGTTTAAAGAAAGTCAAAATATTTGTTTTGTTACAAGATGATTACAAAGGAAGGATGAATTGATAGTCTTTTATATGGTTGCAATAAATAACTTTTGTTGAGTGATTCCAACGTGCAAGTGATTCTAATGTTCTGAGCATTTTTCATAGGTTAACTCAATACAACCCTTTTATGAGGGAGCTGCTTTTAATATTCTCATTTCACAAACAGAGCAGCATACACAGCATGGTTAAGTACCCTGCTCAAGGTCACATAGACGTTAATGTGGGGGAGCTGAGACTGAATGCTAGTCAAAGGGCTCCAAGGTTGGCCTTACCAGGCACCATAGTTTACTGACTTTTTGGGGCCAACACACCAGTAGCATCACTGCTGGTTGCTTTTCCAGAATGCAGATTTTTGTTTGTTTGTTTTGTTTTGCTTTCTTTAAATTTTTTCTCTTTTTTTCTAAGTGAAATTAGAGTAAAGAACAGAATAACTCCTAGATTTACTTTAGTATTTGTAGCTATCACCTTAACATTTTGATTTGAGCATAATATTAAAATCGTAAGTTTAAAAAATCCAAAAAATATTAGACAGCACTTGCAATTTTATTTTTTCTTAATATTTTAAGAAAAGACGACTACAGTATTTCAAAATTACAGTAATGTTAAGTTACTAAAATGACTACCATTTATCAGAAATATACCATCTTCTAAGAATTACCCATAAAAATGATCTCAGGAATGATTAGGCTTTTCATAAATAAATAAGTACAATAAAAGGATCATCAGCCTTATAATTTTTAGAAATATGACTTCTTAAATACTTTATCTTTGATTTAGGAGATGGAGGATTACTATTATTTTAAAAACAATATTTTCACTCTTTAAAATTTTTCATAATTATTCTAAATTAATATTATGCCAAATTCATTTTCTATAATGGGAACTATAAAAAAAAGAGTCCTACTGTAAATTTTAAACCTACTGGATAAAAAATGCTTAATGAAGTCTTCATATTTAATAGACTAGCAAGTATTGTAAGCTTTCAAGAAATTAATATGCCACATATTTGCATACTATATGCATGATTTCACCATGATGCAGTGAGAAACGGATAGTTTTCTTCGGTGCAAGATCATCAGAAAAGCCTTTGTTGCATGTTCACAGTGTGTTAGCTGAAGCTCTGCTCCTCATTATCACTATCTTAGGGCCCAATTTTTTAGTGCTGCCTCTTCTTGGAAATTTTCTAGCTCTTAAGACAGAGGGAAAGGGGAGTCTTGACAACACAGATCAGTTCTTAATCTCTGAAAAGAGACACATATGCCAGTTTTGCTTTCACTAACTTGACCAGAGTAAGTTACATAACATCCTGAGTTCACTAAGCTTGGGATGTACAACTGTTTACACTAAGAAGGTTTTCCAAGCTGTGTGGTGAAGGAAAACAGAGAGTGAATGTGATCTCTGTAGAGGGGTTAGTGACAAACCTGGTCTTAACTGAGCATCAGTTCAATTCAGTTCAGTCACTCAGTCATGTCCGACTCCTTGCGACCCCATGAATCATAGCATGCCAGGCCTCCCTGTCCATCACCAACTCCCGGAGTTTACTCAAACTCATGTCCATCGAGTTGGTGATGCCATCCAGCCATCTCAACCTCTGTCGTCCCCTTCTCCTCCTGTCCCCAATCCCTCCCAGCATCAGAGTCTTTTCCAATGAGTCAACTCTTTGCATGAGGTGGCGAAAGTAAGTATTTGAGTTTCAGCTTCAGCATTAGTCCTTCCAATGAACACCCAGGGCTGATCTCCTTTAGGATGGACTGGTTGGATCTTCTTGCAGTCCAAGGGACTCAAGAGCCTTCTCCAACACCACAGTTCAAAAGCATCAATTCTTCAGCACTCAGCTTTCTTCACAGTCCAACTCTCACACAGTAGTTGGTAAATAAATGCTTTTGAATAAATTCCAAAGTAAATTTGTTTCTATATTAGAGGCATTTTCTTGGGAAGATTTTTAGAAAGTCTGAGGACACTCAAGATAAAGCCAACTATTTCCTCAGGAGGAAGCCCTGATGACCACCAGCAGCAGAACTGCATTGCTTAGATCTGTCTCCTGGATCATCCAACAATGATGGGCTATCAGCTTGCACATGCTCTGATCTCCTTGACTCCTTAGCTACACACTAGGTAGTATTTTTTGGTTACCCACAGAATAGTATTGAAATTATCCTACTGGTTAAAGTCATAGGGGAAAAAATGTTACTTCTGAGGCTTGGGTACATTTTATAGGCTATGAGTATCTGTGTTTGATAGACACAAAAGTACTTCCAAGTTTCATCACTGCCTTTGAAGCTGTACCACGAACACACACACACACACACACATGATTCTCAAACTGTACTGGATATTTTCTTTCTGTATCCTCTCCTTATTTCCTTCTTTGCTAAGCAAGAATAACTTCTATTATATAATACAAAATACTAATAAAAATTAGGTAAGCATTTTTCTATACATTATAGGAATAGAATGCTTGAAGTCTAGAGTAAGTGAGAGAAAATAAAAGATCAACTTTTAGTAGTATAAAATATTAATGGTCAATGTCTTCAATGACACTGTCAACCTACTTATATTTAACTTATATTGCCTGCAAGTTTTTAGGACTTTTTTTCTTTTCATAGCCATAAAAACTGTTATTTCTGTTTTCTTTGCTATAACCCCTGCTATCATAGATTATCCCTAGTCAAGGCACTCTTCTAGGTCTTAAATGACAAAAATCAATTTCTGTGTCAAAAATATGTACTAGTTTTATTTCATTAAAGTTGAATTATTTGACATGACAGAGACCACAAAGGAAAGGTTAATTTTACATGAAAGCTTCTATAGAATTTATACCTTATAATAACTGTTGAAAACATATATTGTAGAAAACTAAACTGTGATTATGAGTATATTTCAGCATGTAAACTCTTTGACAGTCCAACAATGCCACATGTATTATGTCAAAGTACTTTATAACTGAGAGAAAAGGATAATATGGTTTCAGGAGATTTTAGCCAGAAAATGTTAGAAGTTGCTACTTCTACAGATTAATAGTAATGTGTTTCAGAATCAGCACCATGGGATGAAGATTGCAGTTCCTGAAGAGAAGAAAACTAAAGTGCATTTATTGTACTACTGTGCAATGTCATGGATTTTTAAAACATTAGCCCATTCACCTACCAGGATGAGCACTCAGTGTGATAAAGCAAGATAGAATTGCTTTTTCTCAGAATTGAATTGTCTCATGATAATGAAGTGAGCATGGGTACTGTGGGTAGGGCAATGCTGGTGAGCCTATGATATGCCTCTCAGTGGAGGAGAATCCTGGGTCTGGCTCAAAGTCATGTGGAAGGCTGTGAAGCAGGAGGCAATGGTCATCCAAATGAAAAAAAAGTATTTGCATCTAGATCTGAGGAGGGGGATAATTATGCACCAAATAAAGTGACCACTCTCTCCATGAACCCACAGATTCTCAAGGGTTCACCAGAAAAAGGAAGTTCAACCTCTGTGTAAATATGAAAGGAGACTAACATGATTGTAAGCAAATAAAATGCTAGAAATTTGTATAAATTTGGAGAGGAGCAAGGATATGATTTCAGTAGGGTGAGTTAAATGATTTCAGTGGGAAGAATAAAATTCATCCATATCTCCAAGGGCAAAGAAAGACTCAAGCAAAAATCTGGTCTACTATAGGAATGCTTATTCGCTCTATTACATATGACAAAGTTGAAACTTAGAAAAATTAAATTCCTTGCTTACAGTAATTTAGCTAGTAACTGAGAGAACTCGAATTTGGGAGTTGATCATTATGATCCATAGGTCTTTTTCACGTCGAATATATGAAAATATAGGAGCAATATAAAATGTTTACGACATAAATATATGTGAATTTCTAATATAATCTGCATTGTTATAATAGTGACACCATTAAATTTATCTGTTTGGGGTAGAGAAACTTCAGTTTTCAATGGTTAAGTACTTAACCACACAAACACAGGTGCACACAATCATAAGCAGTTTGAGAAACAGTGTTTCAGTATGTCTTTCTTATGACAGATTGCCCAAACAAATCTAACGATATGTGTCTATACACACTTGTGTGTTCTCAGTCACCTCAGTTGTGTCCAACTCTTTGCGACTGTATGGACTGTAGCCCACAAGGCTCCTTTGTCTGTGGGATTCTCCAGGCAAGAATAGTAGAGTGGATTGCCATACCCACCTCCAGGGGATCTTCCCCACCCAGGAAAAGAACCAGGCTCTCCTGTGGCTCCTGCTTTGCACGCAGATTCTTTACTGCTGAGCCACTGGTGAAGCCCCTATATACACATACATATACACAAATATATGCATCTGATATGTGTATATATATTTCATATTTCTATGTATTTTCTAGGACTTTTCCTCATACCTGAAATACTTTCATTCCAGATGGTAGTATAAATGCTATTACATTGTATTAATACTACTGAAATATTTTATAGTAACTCACAAAACAAATTAAATATATGAGTCATATATATGTCATGTATTGAGTATATTTTGTTTTGCATGTTATATCATTTATAACTTTGGCTTCTCTCAAAGTTATGTAGGCTTGGACTACTTTCACTTTTATTACAAACATCTTAAATGATTAGAAATATAGTACAAAGGAAAATCCATTTTATCACACACAACATATAAGCTCACACCAGAACACATGATTTTTCAAAGCATTTAGTTTCTTTAACTGTATCTTAGTTTTATTAGCATTTTCTTTTTAAGAAAATTTGGTTACTTTGTTTAGCTATGACTTATAAGAAAATGCATTGTAATAAGTTGCTTAATATGTACAACCTTTCAGACTTATTTAAGAAATTTATTTTAAGAATCAACATAGTTTCTCATTGTGTTAAATGAGGTTATTAACTTGATGCTCACTGAATATGCTTTTTAAACAAAGGCAGTTGTAAAATACATGCATGTATTAGAAATTATACATATAAATCCTAAAGGAAAATGACTGACAAATATTAAAATACTTAAATAACTCATTTGAAGATAATGGAGTTCAAAACCAAAATAAATAAATAAAATAAAAAACTTCAGCATGCATCTTATTCTTTAAAATAAAGGTGAAATAATTTCTTGTTCTTTTCTCATATGTTACATAATTTATATATTATTTCTATCATTGAATGAAAGGAGAAAAAATTGGTTTCTAATAACTTCCCTGATGAATTCTATCAAACTATGCCTCCTTTTTTTAGCCCATCCATTTCCTAAGTATAATATCAATAGAATACAATTCCTCTTCAAGGAAATTGTAATGAAAACCATAAGACTTAATCACAGAGATGCATAAAGGTTAAGTGACTATTTTTTTAAAATGTATATTTCACTTCTAAAAGAAAAAAGTAACTATCCTAAAAGTTAATCACTTTTGTTGCTTTTTCTTAAGTATATGCAAATATTTGCTAGCATTTTTACACTTTAAATAATTTATATTATTGACTTGCTCAAGGGGGCAACAATCTTGGGTAGCTGTTTAGTTCTCTAACCATCATATTGGTCAGAAATACAGCAGAACTGATTTTAAGTGTTTTTATACATTTCAAGGCAGTTTATCCAGAGTTTGATAGAGAGCAGCCAGAGGACATTAGGATTCTGGAATAGATAAGACTATCCACTCACTTGCAATGTGGTCTTAGATAAGGTGCAGTTAAGACTCACTTTCCTCATCAACACAATGAAAGTAGTAATCTATACTTTCCAGAGTCAAGATGAGTGTTCAATAAAATTGTCCACCTAACAACAGAGTAAATAAAAAACTAAGTACTGTAAAATGACATATTTATAAATACAGACCATAACTTTATACAGTTCTTTTTAGCACTAACTTTAAAGTTAAGCACAAACCTATTCTAGAATTCGTTTAGTTAGGGTGAGGCTGGTTAGTAGGAGAGAAGTAAGCCTTTTACTGGAATTCTAGGGAGAAAGGGTGTGTGATGGAAGAAATTCAGGATTTGTTAGTCAGTTTTACTTTGAATTACAAAGAAAAAATGACTAATATTCACATCTCAATTGAGAAGAACCATTGCTCAAAAGAGTGCATTCACTCTTCAGAAGGAGCTTCTGATCTGGAATAAATCCTCCAATGGACAATCTCAGAACTCAAGACAGAGCCTGGTTACAGAGAAAGAAACAATATTAGTTCTTTGGATGAGTGGGATGAGTGCCATGAGCAACTGGGGAATTCCCATCCTACATGAACATTCCTCTAAACAAGGGTTTTGATTATAATCATTTGTGTCCATTGAGTGTGATTACAGTAAGTCCCCTACATACAAAGCTTCAAGTTGCAAACTTTCAAAAGATGCAAACGTGCATTCCCATGTCCAGTCACATAAGCTGGTTCACATGTGTGGTGTACATTATCTTGTGCCTGCATCCTCTACAAGTGTCTGTGCTTTTGTGTACTTTACACAATACTGTATTGAATACAGTAGTCGAGTACCTTTATTTCAAGCCCAGATGTCCAAAAGCAAAGGGTATATAACTGATTGTGTTATTTAGGTACTTAGGCTAACTTTGTTAGACTTATGAGCAAATTGGACTTAAAAACACTCTTTCAGAATAGAACTAGTTCATCTGTAGGGACTTACTGTACATGCCTGTTTGATGACTTAAGATAATGAAACATATTTAATTTAATAGTGTATGATGGCAATTTTATTTCTTCATGGGAATCGTTAATCTTATGTCAACAAAAACACCAAGTTTATAGACAAGCATGTACTTCTTGAGTCAAAGAGTGTGACTCAAATGAGAAATGCTAGGAATAAATGAATTAGGTTAAGCTATTGTGTAAATTAGTCTGGCTTTGGTGAGAATAGAAGAGTCATGATAAATATTTTATAAAACATGTAACAATGAATTATATAAACTATAATATACAAAATCAATATTTGCTATGTAGTATAAATATTTATATTAAATATACTTTTTAAATAGACCCATATTTATCATACAATATACATTTAAAGAAACAGCAGTTAAAACCAGATGTGGAATAATGAACTATTTCAAAATTGGGAAAGGAGTACATCAAGGTTGTATATTTTCACCCTGCTTATTTAACTTATATGCAGACTACATAATGTGGAATGCTGGGCTGGATAAAGCTCAAAATGGAATCAAGATTGCCAGGAGAAATATTAATAACCTCATACACCACCTTAATAGCAGAAAGCAAAGAGCAACTAAAAAACCTCTTGATGAAGGTGAAAGAGGGGAGTGAAAAGGCTGGTTTAAAACTCAACATTCAAAACACTGAGATCATGGTATCTGGTCCCATCACTTCATGGCAAATAGATGGGAAAAATGGAAACAGTGACAGAGTTTATTTCCCTGGGCTTTAGAATCACTGCAGACAATGACTGCAGCCATGATATTAAAAGATGATTGCTCCTTGGAAGAAAAGCTATGACAAATTTAGACAGTGTATTAAAAAGCACAGACATCACTTTGCTGACAAAGGTCTGTATAATCAAAGCTATGGTTTTTCCAGTAGTCATATATGGATGTGAGAGTTGGACCATAAAGAAGGGTGAATGCCAAAGAATTGATACTTTCAAACTGTGGTGCTGGAAAAGGCTCTTGAGAGTCACTTTGATAGCAAGAAAATCAAACCAGTCAATCCTAAAGAAAATAAACCCTGAATATTCATTGGAAGAACTGATGCTAAAACTGAAGCTCCAATACTTTGGCCACCTGATGTGAAGTGCTGACTCATTGGAAAGACCTTGATGTTGGGAAAGACTGAGGGCAGGAGGAGAAGTGGGCCACAGAGGATGAGATGGTTGGATGGCATCACCAACTCGATGGACATGAGTTTGAGTAAGCTCCAGGAGATGGTGATGGACAGGGAAGCCTGGTGTACTTCAGTGCATGGTGTGGAAAATAGTCAGATATGACTGAGAGACTGAACAGCAACAACAATATGTTAAAACATAATATTGAAACGCAGAGGCCATTTTTTTTTTAATTCCAAACAAAATCATGCCAAAGCATTTTCTGAAATCTAAGCCTGGTAACAATTAGCATGTAAATAGCAATGTAACTGTATCTGATTTCTAAGGAATACAGTTATGGGTTCTCTTTTGTTATTATTTTCCTTCTAGTTGTGTTACTGCTAAGTTCTTACAGCTTGGGAGGAAAGATTAGGAATGTTCTCAGGAATCTGACTCGAGGTGATAATATTAAAGAGAAGAGAGTCTTATTAAGCCCTAGTTGTGCTATTTAGAGTTAATTAATTATATTGCAATAAATATAAAGCTTAAGATTAGTAAAGTTTTATGCCGTGAGCTATGTAAACAGAGGGCAACATTGCCATAACGTGTCTTTGGAGAGCTTTCTAACTGGTATATTCAGAGCTATTCTATATTCCCCTGAAATTTCTCAATTGAAAAGAATTATATATTCAAGTCTATAAGGAGTACACAGAAAAGAAACAAACCTTTCCTTTGAGCATAAGCAGACTCATTTTTTTCAATATGATGTCAGTGTGCAGTTTTGCAGAATACTGACTCACATTTGTTTCAGGAGATATAGTTATATGGGAAATTCACAGAAACTCAGAGAAAACTGCTTCTAGTTATTCATTACATCAACACCAAAAGATACAGGAAGTACAGGAAGAATATAGAGATTTATGAAAAAGGATAATACATCTTCTCTGAATATTGTTTACTAGTTTTCTTGTTTACTGGTCACATAGCAACTTATCATTTCACTAATAGGGACACCAATCATATTACACTGCAGTTAATTTAATAACATTTAATTTTCTCACTTAGACTACTAAGATAAACACCTCAAAATTAAATGCAATCTCAGTTCAATAGGCATTTTTTTCAACCTGTGCATACTAAAGAATGTATAATTTCAGCTGGATTGGGAAGAATAATTCAACACAAGGGAGGAGAAGACACTAAGGAAACAGAATCTGGGTCTGAACAATAATGCTCAACAAGAAGAATGAAAGCAAGGTATTTCAAACTTGCTTCCTGGTTTTGTTTGTTTGTTTGTTTCCTTATCTTGTTTTTAAATGCTTATATATATCATGCCATTAAATAATCTGTTGTCTTATAGAAATACAATATAAACCACAAATCTATAATATATGGTCTTACAGGGATACAATGCAAACCACATATATGTAATACAGCATACTAAGTAGTAAAAGCAGGCTAAAATGTTTTGATGCTGAGGAAACAGTGAACTACTTCATTTGGAAGACAAAAAAATTCTCATATATCACAAAGAATATAAATGTTCCTTAAAAGATAATTCAGAACTAATTTCTTGATCTGAAAATGAGCAGAAACAGAATGAAGAAAGGCTCGGTAAAAGGCAAATGTGTATACAAAATGATGGAGAAAATTGCCAAATATTCAGCCAAACGGCTTGCTGTTTTCAAAGGGAAATATTTAATTTTATATTTAATTATAAAGTTAAATAATATTCGGGAGGTCTACATAGTGTCAAAGTGTGGTCATTAAAAATAAGTCATTTTGAATATGTGCATGTGTATAACTAAATCTCTTGGCTGTGCAGCTGAAACTAGCACTACATTGTAAATCAACTACACACTAATAAAGTGTAAAAGCTATTTTTAAACACCCTGTGGTTTACTTACATACAATCAACAAACAGTTATACAGGATATCCAGATTAGATATATCCCTTGATCTAGAGAAAGAAGGGGCTTTCCCGCTGGCTCACAAGTAAAGAATCTGCTTGCAGTACAGGAGCCGCAGAAGTTCCCCGGGTCAGGAAGATCCCCTGGAGGAGGGCATGTCAACCCACTCCAGTATTTTTGCCTGGAGAATCCCAAGGACAGAGGGGCCTGGCAGGCTATATACACCCCCAAGGGTCACAAAGAGACAGACACAACTGAAGCACTTTAGCACACATGCACGCAGAGAAACAAGAGTGAACAAGACAACCAGATTTTTGTCTCTCTTTGTGGAATTTATATTCTAACAGGAAAGAAAGAGAATTTCTATTTATTCCAGTCCCTCCATTATTTATCTGCCTGCTGATTTATGCATGCATGTGGCTATACCTACTCAGAAAAGAAAATAAGTAGGCAATGTGAATTCAAATATTAATAAAGTATCTTTAAAAATAAAACCCAGGACTATTTACAATAGCCAAGACATGGAAGCAACCTGTATATCCATTGACAGAGAATGGATAAGGAAGATGTTGCATGCATTTACAATAATGTGAAAAGCTGACTCATTGGAAAACTCACTGATGCTGGGAAAGATTGAAGGCAAAAGGAAAAGAAAATGGCAGAGGCTGAGATGGTTAGATAGCATCACCAGCTCAATGGGCATGAATTTTAGCAAATTCCAGGAGACAGTGGAGGACAGGGAAGCCTGGCATGCTGTAGTCCATGAAGTCACAGTCAGATATGATTTAGTGACTTAACAACAACAAAATAATGAAATAATTCCATTTGCAGCAACATGGGTAGACCTAGAGATTGTCATATTGAGTAAAGTAGGTCAGACAAAGAGAAATATTGCATGTTATCCCTTATATCAGAATCTGAAAAGAAATTATACAAGTGAACTTACCTACAAAACAGAAACAGACCCACAGACATAGAGAACAAGGGATAGAGAGTTTGGGGTGGACGTGTACATACTGCTATATTTAAAATGGATAACCAACAGAGACCTATTATATAGCACGGGGAAGTCTGCTCAATGTTATGTGGCAGCCTAGAGGGGAGGGGAGTTGGGGGAGAAAGGATACATGTACAAGTATGGCTGAGTTCCTTTGCTGTCCACCTGAAACTATGGCAACATTGTTTATCAGCTATATTCCAGTATAAAGCAAAAAATTAAAATAATAAAATAGAATAAAATCCAGGTGGATGCATAGAAAGTTTCAGATCAGATCAGTTGCTCAGTCGTGTCCAACTCTTTGCTACCCCATGAATTGCAGCACGCCAGGCCTCCCTGTCCAACACCAACTCCTGGAGTTCACTGAGACTCACGTCCATCGAGTCAGTGATGCCATCCAGCTATCTCATCCTCTGTTGTCCCCTTCTCCTCTTGCCCCCAATCCCTCCCAGCATCAGAGTCTTTTCCAATGAGTCAACTCTTCGCATGAGGTGGCCAAAGTACTGGAGTTTCAGCTTTAGCATCATTCCTTCCAAAGAAATCCCAGGGCTGATCTCCTTCAGAAAGTTTAGATTATAGTTAAAGACTGAAGACATGAATGCATCTTGAGACTTGAATTATGAACAGAAATGAGGCTTTGGAAGACCTGAGGGGAGAGGACTTAGGCAGGGTAATAAAGAAACCTAGGCCCTGGGGCCAGGAGGAGCTTTGTGTTCTGATGGAAGGGAAAAACAGGCCATGTGGACTCAAGCAGAGTAGACTTGGGTACAGATGAGATGAGGGCCGAGATGGATGGAGAAGCCTGATGTACCATCCTGGTAGATTGTTTAGTGAAGTTTGGAATTCACCCTGAACACTATTGAGAATTCATTGGCTGGCTTGTGGAATAAACACTATTTTGTCATTAAATATATTTCAATCCATTTAGAATTATTTTTCTAACAAATCCTAAAAACAATGATTGGGGAGCAATTACTTATAATGTTAAGTCCTTCAAGTGAAGTTAACTGCTGCATTATACTCATCTGCCTGGAATGCTGCCCTCCCAGGCCATCATCAATCTAACTGCTATTCTGCTACCTGTTATTTATTACTCAATATCTTCTTAGAGATTATGTCTTTGCAAGACTACATATCTTTTAACATATTTATCTCAATTTTAATTACTTAATTTTTAGCTTAATAATTTAAGGTTTCCACCCCCAATATGAAAGCTCCAGAAAAGCAGAAACTGTGTCAGTTACATTCACAGACTCTTCTCCATCCTAGGACCTTGCAGACAGTGAAATGTCAATAAATATTTATTGAGTGAAAAGCAATTCTCTTTCCTGTCTTTCCTAATTTTTTCCAGCCCTTTGTACGGGAGCTCCTGCTGTCTTTTTCTATCACCTTTACCTCTTCTTTTTTCTGTCAACCACCAATCAGTCAAGTGTTGGGAAGCAGGGGGCTTTTAGCCTACTTTTAGTCAACTATCAAATTCAAAATCCTGGGCAATGATTCATACCCTTAACTTACTTGCATAAATCATTTTCATAAAAGGTATGTTTAGAGTGTGTTTGTATGTGCTCAGTTGCTCATGTATAGGCTCATGTCTGACTCTTGGCGACCCCATGGACTATAGCACACCAGGCTCCACTGTCCATAGGATTTTTCAGTCCAGAATACTGAAGAGGGTTGCCATTTTCTCCTCCAGGGGATTTTCCTGACCCAGGGATCAAACCTGTGTCTGTATTTAGAGAACGCGTCAGACAAATTAAGGTCTAAAGGAGGAGACAGATACTAATGAATCCCACAAAATTCACAATCCCATAAAAATTTACATAAATAAATCCCATAAATATTTACAATCCCATAAAATTCCCTGACCTCCAGTCCATGTTAGCTACTTTACCACAGACACTGCCCTGAGCTGCTCCACTTCTGAAATTGTACTTCCAATCCTGATTCCCAGATCATAAACCTGAGTCCTCCACCATTTTTATTCTGCTGGTCCTGCTCAGCCAATACATTGAGACATCTAGCTCTCGGCTTTGGCTTTTACCCTAGAAGACAGCTTTGCTCCTGGATTTACTCCCTAGTTTTCCACTTGATAACCCCTGGAACTTCTCTGTTTCCTTAAGTTTTATCTCCTTCAACTCTGCTTTAGCCACACATGCTTGGTAAAACTTAATCTGGAATACATTTATGTATCTTTCAGTCTCTAATTCTATGAGAGCAGTTGAACTTTGCTAGAGACAATCCTATAAAGGCTTTAATTAGTGGCTTTGCAAACTTGTGGTTTCCTATCTCCGTTGGGAACAATGTTCAACAGACATGCTATGTGCCCCTTGTCAGGTCTCTCTCATTTCCATTCTCTCCAGGAATCTTTCTTAACATTGTTTCCTTGTCTCATAGCAGATGATATTGCTTTGTGTTTTTGGAACATTTGGTCTGTCAAAAGTAAAAGCCTTAATTTACTGCTCAGGTGCCAGCACATTCACTCAGAACCACAAACTGTCACTTCCCCTACATTTCGACCCTACAAGAATGAGTGGGAACTGTTCACGTCCTATTACCATTCTTATGATTTACACAAATGCTAATTTACAAACCTCAGGAATGTTTTTTCTGCTCTTGAACATTTCTCCTTGATTCATTGCACTTTGTATCATGAGATTATCTTAGGAAAATATATGTCATTGGATGCCTTCCATGTACAAAAGCTTTCAGATATCTCTTCAAGACTTTAGTAACTTTCTCAATCCTCTCATCTGTTTACTTAAAACTCTATAACCTAAATCCCTGGTAGTTCAGCTGGTAAAGAATCTGCTTGCAATGCAGGAGACCCTGGTTTGATTCCTGGGTCAAGAAGATCCCCTGGAGAAGGGATAGGCTATCCACTCCAGTATTCTTGGGCTTCCCTGATGGCTCACCTGGTAAAAAATCTGCCTGCAATGCAGGAAACTGGAGTTTAATCCCTGGGTTGGAAGATCCCCTGGAGAAGGAAATGGCTACCCACTCCAGCATTCTGGCTTGGAGAATTCCATGGACTGTAGAGTCCATAGGGTTGCAAAGAGTCAAACACAACTGAGAGACTTTCACTTCACTTCAACCTAACTTCATATTAATTATCTAATGTTGTTTTCTACATCTTTTACCTCAGCTCCATTCAGTTTAGTCACTCAGTTTTGTCCGACTCTGCAAACCTATGGACTGCAGCACACCAGACCTCCTTGCCCATCACCAACTCTTGGAGTTTACTCAAACTCATGTCCATTGAGTTGGTGATGCCATCCAACCATCTCATCCTCTCTCATCCCCTTCTCCTCCCACCTTCAGTCTTTCCTAGCATCAGGGTTTTTCCAATGAGTCAGTTCTTCACATCAGGTGGCCAAACTCCCAATTCATAGGATCTTTGTTTTTTTCCAAATACTTTGTATTTTTTATGCAAAATTATACCTCTTCAATTTTCAAAACTTGGGAAATGAATTTCAATCAAGAAGTCAGCTATGTTACATGAAGTGAAAGTGTTAGTTGCTCAGTTGTGTTTGACTCTGCGAGCTCATGGGCTGGAGCCCATCGGATTCCTCTGTCCATGGGATTTCCCAGGCAAGAATACTGGAGTGGGTTGCCATTTCCTTCTCCAGAGGATCTTCCAAACTCAAGGATGGAAACGGGGTCTCCCACATTGCAAGCAGATGCTTTATGATCTAAGCAACCAAGGAAGATAGCCACTAGCTATTTTAAAGGCATCGATTAACTGTCTGGAATAAAACAATAAAAGAGGTGGCGTGTTCCTTACTGTTACTAGACTCACAGCCCATTTGAAGGAGCAGATACTTATATACCATCAATTAAATGTTATTATATACAATTCTGAGGGCCGTGGACCATGTAGAAGGAAATGGTACCCAGAGTGAGGGGTTAAATCGGCTGCTAAAGAAGGTTTTGTAGATGAAATACCAATTACATTAAGAGCCATAGGATGAGAAGGATATCTTAAACAAAAGAGATAGCATTTTGATATTTGGCAAAACTAATACAATTATGTAAAGTTTAAAAATAAAATAAAATTAAAAAAAAAGATAGCAGTGAGGAAGAAACAATGTAGGTAATGCTATTTTGAGATGTTAATGAATATGTATAGAATATAAAATCTGGTTTGGTGAAGTGCAGATCTAGAGGTGGAGTTGTGGTGACAGACTAGGTTGAACAAGTAATTTGCTTATTGTCACCATGTTAAGAAGCCTATAAATTATAAAGAAAGCATGGGGAGATTTGAAGAATTAAGAAACAATAGGGTTATATTTGACTTTTTATATCAGTCAGTCTCTACACTGGCTTCAGGGAAGAGAGAAAGTCCAGGGGTGTAAAATGCAGGCAGAGAACTGAATTAAGAGGAATTCATGTAAAAAGTAATAGCAGCATAAATCAGAGTAGAGGCAATGGGCCTCTAAAATACTCTACCCTGTGGATATATAAAAATTATCTTAACCATTCCCCTAGTTTTGTGCCTGGTGAATCTCTAAGAAGTGAATAAAGTGTAAAACATTTCTTACATGTATTTGCCTTCATTTTTTTCCCAAATAACATCTCATAACACTATATTTATGTGGCTCACAATACAAGAAATGCTGACAGAATATTGTTTAGCAATGAATAAATGCTCAGCCACACACCCAGAATACAAGTTCTTACTTCAAGCCCAAGAGACCTTGATGGATATTATACATATTACTACCAAAAATCACAGTATATTTCTGAAAAATACATCTAAGTCAATATCACAACCAATATACTTAAGCATTATTTCTTCATTCAGTGTATCATGTGTTATATTTATAAATATTTGTGTTGCTAAGAAATCTTCCATTTTACTGGTTCTGCTAGAGTGTATTCTCTAATCTTGTAAGAAATGCTAAATGATAGTTGGATGGCATTGCTCAAATTAGAATTATTCTCATTGATTCTCACTCAAGTATGGTACCAAAAATTCAGCACACCCAATTTTGGAAAAAAAAATTCAGTTAATGTTATATTTTTCATGGGTAGAGGTTGACTCTTCCTTCTGGACTCTTATTAGAGAAGCAGGTGAAGGATTTAGTGGGTAAACTTCAATTCATCTCAAGCAGTCTCTGAAAGTTGGTTTCTCACTTTAATTCTCTGATGATAAATGTGGTATAATAATAGTTGACAGCAAGATGGAAAGAAAATATATAAATACATAGAATAAACTACTCACAGACAATCTGATCAATGCATGTGTCTGTGGCTAAGAAATCATTTCTCCCTTGATGCAAATTTAGTTCATTCTATCCCACTGAAAAGTAATCTAACATCATTAGTCTTTCCTCACCTGGTAAAACTGACACAGCATATGCAACGGAATTGAATTTTCTTCTTTAGGAGGAACTGTAATACAGAAACCATATTACCTCTCAAAGGGAATGAATTCTTTATGCAAATACTGTAGAAAACATTTTGAATAACTCACTTGATTATGTATAGAAATTTGTCTTTGATAAATTTATAAAATATATATTTTTTTAAGTAGGTGGCTTTTCACCTTTGCTTTCAACTGGTTCTCAAATGTCATGATCCCTAAATGCACATAAAGCTTATTTTCTGACAATCCCTACTCCTCATCTATAACAAAGCAGTCTCTTGCTTTTCTGTCAATTATCACTTCAACATTCCTATTTTAATGAAAATATAATTCCATATATTGTTATATTGTTATAGGTATATAAGAGAACAATAAAAAGACAGCTGGGAAATGGATGGTTCTGTTTAGGGATAAATAAATGATCTTGTTAGATGTAAGTGAATAATGATTTCTTCAACTTAATGACACAGTTTATGTCAGAAGATAGAAGACCTTGGATTGTAGACTGATTTTTACTCCATGTGATACCAGATCAGGTTTTTTTTATCAAGGTTCTTTTATCAAGAAGTTGCACCATCAAAACTGCACGGTAGGATGAACATTTGTATTCAGGTGATGGAGGGAGTCAACACAGATAAACTGAAGATGCAGGAGAACAAGTTAGAGGATGTTGCAATAGTTACAAACAGAAATAAGAATTGTTGAGAGACTGAATGGATGTGAGAGGCAGCAGAATGGGCAGACTGGATGTGATACAAGCAAACAAAGAGGGTGCAGAAAAATTCAGCCCAGATACATGCGATGAGAGAACATTTTCTGATCCTTGATTTTAATGAGAAGTCATTTTCCTCATCCTCCCTCACTTTTACCTCTCTGGTCCTGAGGTGTGAGTTCTTTATCTTGTTTGTGAATTTATCAAGTGTAACTCAACAACCTCCTCACAGCACCACTCATCTTACAGAGAAAGCCTGCCCTCTCACTCCCACAGGAGCGTGGATTCTGCCAGTATGGGGCTGGTTCATTCTGTTGTGAGGATTTTTAAGACCAGTGGGCTCACAAACATAAAGCCAAGTCTTTCAACCTTGATTTTTATCAGTGGTGGGAAAAAACACTTTCTTTTTTTTTTTTTTCCTTGTCGAAATTTTTTATGACCCAAGTCAGGAAAGGGAGTCCTACTTGGGTGGACCCACTGAAGACCCCAAGAGCAATATCAACTTTTACATTTCTGTAGGTCATCTTGATGGTGAACAAAGTACTTCATACTGTCTTTCAGAAATAGACCACTTCACTCTAAATCCTGAAATACCATTAAAGTTATGTGGAATCCTGGGGGCACTCAAAGAGTCACTGAACCATGTTATGAAGAGAAGCAACATGCATTTCAGGTTCATTCAGACAGCAGTATGTGGTGGCCACCAAGATTCAGAGTTATTCAACAGCTTTGGAGTCGTGGGAACTAGACTTCAAATCCCATCCCTGACTCTTACTAACAGTGCGGCTACAGATAAGCCTTTTAAGGCAGCCATTAGATCCCCAACCTCTGGGATAATGACTGATGATCTGAAGTGGAACTGATGTAATAATAACAGAAAGAAAGTGCACAGTTAATATAATGCATTTGAATCACTCCAAAACCATGCCCCCACAGGTTTGTGGGAAAATCGTCTTCTATGAAATTTGTCCCCAGTACCACAAAGTTGGGGACCACTGATCGAAGACATGTGAAGTTCAGTTTATCCATCTATATAATGGGGATCTTTTGGCTTACAGGTTGCTTTGAGGTTTAAATGGCATAAGTGCAGCACAGAGTCCAGGCATATAAATTAAAGAGAATGATTAATAATGAGTAGAAGGTGTCATGCTTAATGTTGGAGCAAACTTAGGAAGCTTTTGCAATAAATAAGAGTGAAAATATTTTAAAAGTTTTAGCAAGGGCGAATAGCAAGTTCAGTTTCAGTGGTACTATGTTTGTAATATTGGTGAAATTGCTCAGAAAAGATTTCCAGCAGCAAGACAAAGGGTAAATGATGTAATTTCACAGAAACCACAGATATCCAGAGATGCACAAAATGGGAATAAAATCTATTGATTTACATAAGTGAATCAAGGAACAGAGCATACAATGAGCTAAGAATTAACACTGCTCCTTGGAGAAGACATATTTAGCATGTGAGAAACAAGATGAGCGACTGTAGCTATAATTAGGTGATCAGTGATACAAATGAATGTATATACAAAACAGAAACAGATTCGTAGACATGGAAAACAAATTTATGGTAACCAAAGGGGAAAGCTAGGGAAGAGGAACAAATTAGGAGTTTGGAATTAGTATATATACACTATTCACACTACTATATGTAAAATAGATAATCTATGGTGACCAACTGTATAGTACATGGAACTACATTTAAAATTTTGTAATAACTTATAAAGGAAAATAGTCTAATATATATATATATATATATATATATAATGTAAATAACTGAATCATGTTGGTGTACACCTGAAACTAACACAACATTTATAAATCAACTATACTTCAATTTAAAAAAAAAAGGTGGTCAATAGCTTTTAAATATCTTAGCAAGAGCTATCATGGTAAGCATTGTGAGGGTTTAGTATCCTTCATAGAATTTAAAGTTAATTGTTGTTCTAAAGATTATCAGACAATTTGTAAGACAGCTACAAAATTATTTGGTGAAATCATAGATTAAAGAATAACAACACTGTAAATTATGTATGAAAGTAAATAAAAGCAAGCATTCAATGATATGTACAAAAGCACATTTTTTTCTTCATTCACTAATCTAATGATAACCTCAATAAATCATTTTAAAGCATATTTTATGATAATATATCAGGTTGTCAAGAGCCCTGATAAGACACAGAATTAATGAAAGATTGCCTAATTATTGCAATGTTGCAATACCATAATTTGTTTCTTGAGAAGCTATTTCCATAGTCTTTTAAGCATTATGAATCTATTTTGTTCTAATTTAAATCACAAGTGGAAAAAAGTATCTTTTGACCTATAAGAATGCACTTTCTCTCTAGTTGCTATACTAAATTGAAACTTAACATCTCCAAACTGTAGTTTTTAAACTCAAGTTCTTTTGCTGCTATTGACTGAAACACATTGAACATGAATAGGAAAATTTTCCCGAGAACAGTTGATGGACCCTTACTTTTAACTATTGTATGTCTCTCTCTTCTGGCCCACCATGTGAAAAAGACTTTCTCCCACAATGTATAATTCAGAGAAAATAATTTAGTTAAAAAAAGAGCATGAGCTGCTCACTGGGGCACATTGTTTTGGGTATTCTAAATATTTTCAGAAATGCTGGCTATTGGAACAAAAGTGTCCTAATTCATAGAGAACCTAGAGAAGATTATGGAGTTAAGATTAGTTTATCCCCAGAATGATGGTTCCTTTTTAAAAATTACATCCTGGACCTTTTCAAGTTCCAAATGTAATATGACTCGAATAGTCTCAACACTATTTTCTCCAGGATGTCAGTTAATTTTTGTGGATGTTCTTTCTGAAAATTTACCAGAACGGTTCATTAAAAAAAATAAACATGAAACATCCTGCTTTCTTCTTAAAACTCATTCTTCTCTGGCGTCTGTGACACATGGCTTTTCTGATTTTTCTCTTCTCTCTCCAGACCTAGATGTTATAGCTGCTATTCCATTTGGATGTTACATAGTGTTCAAAACTGAACACTTGATATATTTCAATTTCAGTAAAAGATATCACATTCTTATTTGCACATAAGAGACGTTATGGAGTTTTACTTATTTTCTCCCCTTCTTATTTTTACCTAGACTCAGATTTCTGTCATCTCTGATCTCTATCTGCAGTGTCAATACCTACTTCAAATCTCCATAATCTCTTACTTTGTCTTCAACAGATTTTAACTAACCTCTTCTGCAACCTAATATTAGAGCGATCTTTCTTTAAAAAAAGAAAAAAAATTAATTTTCCTATTGAAAATATTTTAGTCTTTGCTGATTGCACTTAGGATATTTTAAATTATTTCCCTGATCTATCAGGATCTTTATGACTTTGTCCTTGCTCATTTCTACAACTTTAATGCAAACTTCTTAGCCCATTTCACTTACATTGTTTTGAATGTGTTTTGTTTCCATTTGTAAATCTGTTGCCTCATATTATTTCTGTAATATCAGCTTCTTAAGACAGAGACTGGGACTGATCAAAATTTTGACACTCACTCAGCACAGATTATCTAAAAAATGAGTGAATTATTCAGAATAGCCTTAATATCAGTTGCAATTTAATGAAATAATATTTCAGATACTAAAATGTAGTGAACAAATTAAAATGTCTTTAGTTACATATACATTTTTTTCCTATATATGAAAGTGCTTTCTCTAACTTTCTAAGATCAAGTTGTTATTTTCTGCCATTTGGACTAATACAGTATCAAGTCATTTTGCAAAGTAGTGCAGATGAGGAAATAAAGGAACAAAAAGAAGTCTAAGGAAATAATGAATTTTACATTTAGCACTTTATCTTTAAGGTCTTTCTGGAAGAAAAGATCATGAAAGCAGGTGTCAAATGTGATTTATAGGAGGCTAATAAAATGACTTCTTTCTCTTGCTTGCCTCTGGAAATATTTAAGTTTATATTTAATTCAGAAGAAGAGAGACAGAAATAGAACGTTGTACTCTGGGCTACAGTTTCAAACCTGACCCCTTGTTTTATAATTTGATGGAATTTATCAAAGCTCCTCAGTTCTGTACATGAACATTTGATATTTGTGTACATATGCATTGTGTATTCTATTCAATATCATTTATTTGCATGCTACTTGATATCTTGAAATTTTTTTTTAATTTTATTTTATTTTTAAACTTTACATAACTGTATTAGTTTTGCCAAAATCTTGAAATTGTCTTTTAATTATATTACATTCCCTATGTGGATCATATAGTTAAAACTAACACCCTTAGTAATATAAAGTATTAATATATTTAATTTGCCAATATCTCAAATCATTAATTAATTTAATGAGCACTTTCTATGTGACAGACTCACATATTTGAACAAATTATGCAGGCTCAAAAAGTGAAGGTTTGCAAATATTTTAAATATGTTTAGAAATTATGCTCAACTTTCAAACATCAAATACATTCAAAATTATATATATGGGTGTGTGTGTATGTTTTAAGTATAAATATTTGGATATTTTATAAAAAAATGAAACTAAAACAGTTAATGTTTGACAATGTGAAAAGTAAATGGCATACTCAAATATTACTGTTTGAAAATAATTTAGCAAAATTACTTATGAAAGAAAACAAGCAATATGTAATAGGAGCATCGGATGTCCACAAACTCTTGTTTAAAGTAAGTAATGAAATCATAACCTTAGGAATGAATTCAAAATACAGGAAAAAATAGTCACACTATAAGATGTTTACTCCAGGAATTTTTAAGTGCAAAACTTAGAGAAAATTAAATGTTGAACAATAGGTATTTTCATATAATATAACACAAAGTGAAAGAAACAGTACAAATTTCTGTTTATTGTGTGCTCACAACTGCATTATATAAATAAAAACTGCATCAAAAGAAGTTGAAGCTAACCAATCCAAAATTAAATCAAGTATATGTATTTTTAGAATAGCACAATTTTAACTAAAATAGGCTTTTTTCTTCAAGTTAAAGATACTTATATAAAGATAGTGTTTGAAATGAAACAAGGAAAACATGAAGCTAGTCTTCCCTTTTTCTTATTCTATTTATCAAGAACCTCCACCTTTGATTCGCATCTTCAATTCATCTTGTTCTCTTTCTCTCTCTCCTTTTTTTTTTCTTTTTCTGGTATGCATTTATCAATATCAATGAGGTGGTCAAGCCAAAAACATAAGCTCCACCTGTTCCTTTTAATACTTCAAATCAGTTTATACCTCTTACAGATTTAATTTGTAAATCTCTCTAGAACTTGACCTTTTCTTCAAAATCATGGATATTGTTTTAGTTTAGCTTCTTATCAGGTTTCACTCAGTTGTGTCTGAACCTGCTTATCATTCTTATGTAAGTTCCACATTCTTCAAAAATTGAATTTCCATGATATTGTCAAAGTGATTTTCTAATAACTTGGTGTGGTTATTAGTTTTTTGGTCATATTCTTTCAATGACCCTGTATCATTAACTGGACAACTATATAAACCCATTAGCATGATGTAAGTGGTTGATATTCTGCCTCTTCAAATACCTTACCTAAAATAAAACAACTTGCTATAATTTCTCAATGCAGCACTCTCTACGAGTGTGTTCATTTGTAAACACTAGACTCCCCTCTTGGTGTGTCCTCTATGGAAAGGCCTTTGGATTCATCCCAGGCATACTTATTCATCTTCTCTTAGAAAATATCACCTCCTTTAGCAATCTTCTTTGAGTCTCCTGGACAGACATTGACAGTGCTACCCTTATATTACAAGTCATCTCATGCAGAAACTATTTCACTGTGAAAAGACAATAAATGATGTTGATTTCACTGAGCAGCTCTGAGGGAGAATGTAGTAATGTGTGCAAATATTTTAAAACATAAAAGGTATTCAGTGAGTTAATTAACTATTACAGAAGAGAGTATTAATATATAGAAGTTATTTGAATATTGGCTTGACATTCAGGCAGATCACAGATTACTTGCTGTATGATAAGCACAAGTTTCTTAATCCATGAGTCTCAGTTTTCATTAAACTTTTTTTATCAGCAAAATAGGAACAATACCCCTGTTGTAACTATGGCTGACTCCCATCCCACCTAACTTCCCAGCTCTCAGTCCTGAGTGTTCTAACAGCACAGGTTCTCAACTAATGGTGATTTTACCTTCTGGGAAATCATCAGCAATATCTGAAGACCTTTGGTTCACAGCTTGAAAGTGTTATTGGTGTTTAATAGGTAGAAATCAAGAATGTGGATAAACATCCTACTGTGCACAGGAAAGCCCTCCAGAACAAAGAATGATCTGACTCAAAGAATCAATAGAGTCAGGTTGAGAAACAAGTCTAATAACCAGTCATGTATATCCCAGACACTGAGCCAATTTTAAGACATCAGCCTGTGGCATTCTCCCACAGGTAAGTATCAGTCTAGTATGTGCTTCCCCAAAGACTCAATGGTAAGGAATCTGCCTTCCAAAGTAGGAAATGCAAGTTTGATCCCTGGGTCTGGAAGATCCCCGGTAGGAGGAAATGGCAACCCAAACCAGTATTCTCACCTGAAAAATCTCATGGACAGAGGAGCCTATCAGGCTACAGTCCATGGGGTCACAGAGTTGGACACAACTGAGCACATGTGTACAGCGTATGGCTTCAGTTCAGATCAGATCAGATCAGTCGCTCAGTCGTGTCCGACTCTTTGCGACCCCATGAATCGCAGGATGCCAGGCCTCCCTGTCCATCATCAACTCCTGGAGTTCACTCAGACTCACGCCCATCGAGTCAGTGATGCCATCCAGCCATCTCATCCTCTGTCGTCCCTGTCTCCTTTTGCCCCCAATCCCTCCCAGCATCAGAGTCTTTTCCAATGAGTCAACTCTTCACATGAGGTGGCCAAAGTACTGGAGTTTCAGCTTTAGCATCATTCCTTCCAAAGAAATCCCAGGGCTGATCTCCTTCAGAATGGACTGGTTGGATCTCCTTGCAGTCCAAGGGATTCTCAAGAGTCTTCTCCTACACCACAGTTCAAGTTGATATAATTGTTCTTAAATGTAGAAAGTTATGTTTAAATGTGGAGTCTCCATCTCACCCTCTCCAACCCTCTCTACTCATCACTAGTCTCTTTCTTCCCCTTGTACTCATTTCTTTTCCTCCAGTTTCTACCCTGTCTCTAGAAGAGGCCATACAATGTGTTCACCATCCACTGCATAGTGCAGTATCTGGCACATGCTAATTGACATGTGAATGGTAATTAACTGTTTAATTGCCTTGGTTTTATGCTTGTATTTTCACAAAACAATAAAGAATACTTTACCATTATAAATATAAAATATTATTTGCTCAATCATACATATAATCTGTTTAGAAGATATGCCCACACACACACACACACATACACAATTATCTGGCTTCCAATGTTTGCTCTGTCTGTTGAATATTACATCATGGTGTTTATGCATCATGGATTTTTTTTTTTTTTCTGTTAGGCCATATAGATGTATATTCCAAGTGCCTGGAAGAAAAAAATGTCTGGCATATACTTGACTCTTAATAAATTCTCAATGACTGAATAACTATCTCTAATCTTTCTGAGCCACAATGATTTCTATAAAATAGGGCTAAATAATACTTACCTATAGGCTTTATTAGGATGCAATTAAAATAAGTTACGAAGAAGGCAATGGCACCCCACTCCAGTACTCTTGCCTGGAAAATCCTATGGATGGAAGAGCCTGGTAGGCTGCAGTCCATGGGGTCTCTAAGAGTCCGATACGACTAAGCAACTTCACTTTCACTTTTCACTTTCATGCACTGGAGAAGGAAATGGCAACCCACTCCAGTGTTCTTGCCTGGAGAATCCCAGGGACGGGGGAGCCTGGTGAGCTGCCATCTATGAGGTCGCACAGAGTCGGACACGACTGAAGTGACTTAGCAAAATAAGTTAAATGTTGGTCACATGTGTTCAATATATATTAATTCCCTTATGTCTCTATTTTTTCAAACAATTATCTGGTAGAAACATCTCAGGCAGCTGGATAGTAATCAATGGTCACATAATGTAAACAAGCTTCAAAAGAATGACAGACACAGAAGAAAGTAAACTTCGATCTGTTAAGATGCCTTAATAATGTGGAGATTGTTTTAAATCAGAAATTTCACTTAAAAATAAATTATAATTTAATATATTTTTAAAAAATATAGCCACTTTTTTGAAAACCACAGTCTTGGTAAATCAAATATTGTCTTCACATTACTTTTTCAAGTCAAGAATTGACTATTATGTGAATATCTGATTACTCTTTTAAACAAGTTATGCACAACTATCTGATCTATAAAAGCAAATACTTTTTGATGAATTATAATTGTTTGGTCTTATAAAATTTTATAATGGCATTCATTCACACATACTACAGGTATTAATACAGATTTACCTTACACAGTGAATATAAAACATAACATAGTTGCTAGCCAACAAGCCTGTATATCTTTGAATTGCTATTAATTTTCCATAGACTTAAGTAGCTTCAATTTTCAAAGCAAAAGAAAAAGTTTTGTTTGTTTTACAGACTAGGAAATTCTTAATTTGTGGAAATTTTGGTATTTAAAATTGTTATTTGCAAATTATAAAATCTATTAGAAGAATAACTGAAATCAAGATAGTAAATTTGTCACAATTTTCAAAACGTAGCACAGTAAAAGCAACAATTACCTAAAATGTTGTGTAAAACAGTCATGCATATATTTCCAAATGTAATTGTAATGATATTTCACAGTGCAAGGTACACAAGAATTAATATCCTACAATTGAAATGAAGATATGTATATCAAATGTTTGTTTAACAAATGTTGGTTTAAGTCTTATTTGACCCTATGCAAGGAGTTCATGGGCTTCCCAGGTAGCTCAGCTGGTAAAGAATCTGCCTGTAATGCAGGAGAACCTGGTTCGATTCCTGCGTCAGGAAGTTCCCCGGGAGAAAGGATAGGTTACCCACTCCAATATTCTTGGGCTTCCCTGGTGGCTCAGATGGTAAAGAATCTGTCTTCAATGCAGGAGACCTGCGTTCAATCCCTGGGTTGGGAGGAGAGCATGGCAACCCACTCCACTATTCTTGCTGGAGAGTCCCCATGGACATAGGAGCCGGGTGGGTTACAGTTCATTGGGTCTCAAAGAGTTGGACATGACTGAGTGACTAAGCACAAGAGTTCATTTTCCAAATCAATTTATTGTTAATATAATGAATATGTAAATTGAAATTATGACCAAACAACAGGTTTGAATCATGGCTTTTGCTTCTAATAACAGTGCATGTTTGGACAGGTTACTAACATCACTGACATCATTTCTCAGGTGGTAGAATGGGGATAATCATACTGTCACCCAAAGTGTTTGCATGGAACTAGTCCTTTGATCCAATGAAAGCACACAGAGAAGCATCTGGCATGTCATAAATATGCAGTCATGAAAACGATTAGTATTCCAATGATCATCTCAATAATGATCATTTCATTAATGATCATATAAAAATTAATTTTAGCCACTAACCTGGTATGGTTTATACATTTTACAACTACATTATTTAATTCACATCTAACTATATTGCTTAGTAGAAAAACAAAGTTCATTGATTTCCAAAAAAGTCTTGCATAGCCTAATGTGATGTCTTTAAGAATGTTTCCATTCGTTCTTTTGTGTGATCAGGTACTGGTATCAGAATATAAGATCCGACTGTATATAATTGTAATAAATACGAGCTGCCACTATTAAAAAAAAAATTCTACATATCTGATATCCTTTAAAAAAAAAAAAGATTCAGAAAGTCTAAGCAAGTCTATACACTACTCAATATATGTATGTATGCATACTATTCAACCAGGCATAACCTGGAGACACTGTGGGTTTGATTCCAGACAACCACTTGCAGTAAAGTGAATACTGCAAATAAAGTAAGCCACACCAATTTTGGGGTTTCCCAGTGTATATAAAAGTTATATTTACACTGCCCTCTAGTACACTGTCTGTAATAGCAGCAAACTCCAGGAGATAGTGAAGGACAGGAAAACCTGGCATGCTACAGTCCATGGGGTTGCAAAGAGTCAGACATGATTTAGTGACTGAATGATGAAAAAGAAAGAAAAGCCTAGCTATTATCTGAGCCTTCAGTGAATTGTAATCTTTTCACTGGTGGAAACTATTGCCTTGATGCTGGTGCCTGCTGGCTGATCAGGTTAGTGGTTGCTGAAGGTTAGGGTGGCTGTGGCAAATTTCTAAAATTAAAAAAAAAACAAGTTTGCTACATGGACTGACTCTTTCTTTCAGAGGTTTGTTCTCTGTAGCATGCAATGTTGTTTGATAGCGTTTTACCCACAGTAGCGTGTCTTTCAAAATGGGAGTCAATTCCCAAATTTTTCTGTAGCTTTATTACTTTAAAAGTTTATATAATATTATAAATTCCTTGTTGTCATTTCAATAATCTTCACAGCTTCTTTACCAGGAGTAGATTCTATCTCATGAAATCCACTTTCTTTGCTCATCCATAAACAACAAACCCTCATCCACTAAATTTTTATCAGTCATATCTTTAGTCTTCTAATTCTAGTTCTCTTGCTATTTCACTGCATCTGCAGTTATTTCCTCCACTGAAGTCTTAAACCTCTCAAGTCATTCACAAGGGGTGGAGGCAACTTCCACACTCCAGTAAATGATATTTTTATCCTTTTCTATGAATCATAAATGTTATTAATGACATCTAAAATGGTAAATTCCTTGCAGAAGTCTTTCAATTTCTTTTGGTCAGATCAACCTAAAGAATTACATATACACCATGGAGTATTAGCCATTAAAAAGAATACATTTGAATCAGTTCTAATGAGGTGGATGAAACTGGAGCCTATTATACAGAGTGAAGTAAGCCAGAAAGAAAAACACCAATACAGTATACTAATGCATATATATGGACTTTAGAAGTTGGTAACAATAACCCTGTATACGAGACAGCATAAGAGACACAGAGGTATAGAACAGTCTTATGGACTCTGTGGGAGAGGGAGAGGGTGGGATGATTTGGGAGATAGGCATTGAAACTTGTATAATATATATGAATATAATATATATTCGTTTCATCATATATGAAATGAATTGCCAGTCCAGGTTCGATGCATGATACAGGCTGCTCGGGGCTGGTGCACTGGGATGACCCAGAGGGATGGTACGGGGAGGGAGGAGGGAGGGGGGTTCAGGATGGGGAACACATGTATACCTGTGGTGGATTTATGTTGATGTACGGCAAAACCAATATAATATTGTAAAGTAATTAACCTCCAATTAAAATAAATAAATTTATATTAAAAAAAAAAGAATTACTGTATGGCAGCTATTCAGTTCAGTTCAGTCACTCAGTCATCTTCAAAATTTTGCGACCACATGGACTGCAGCATGCCAGGCTTCCCTGTCCATTACCCACTCGTGGACTTTACTCAAACTCATGTCCATTGAGTCAGTGATGCCATCCAACCATCTCATCTTCTGTCGTCCCCTTCTCCTTCCGCCTACAATCATTCCAGCATCAGGGTCTTTTCCAATGAGTCAGTTCTTCGCATCAGGTGGCCAAAGTATTGGAGTTTCAGCTTCAGCATTAATCCTTCCAATGGACATTCAAGGGTGGTGGCATTTAGGATTGACTAGTTGGATATCCTTGCAGTCCAAGGGACTCTCAAGCGTCTTCTCTAATAACACAGTTCAAAAGCATCAATTCTTCAGCGCTCAGCTTTCTTTATAGTCCAACTCTCACATCCATACATGCATACTGGAAAAACCATAGCTTTGACTAGATGGACCTTTGTTGACAAAGTAATGTCTTTACTTTTTAATATGCTGTCTAAGTTGGCCATAACTTTTCTCCCAGGAGCATCTTTTAATTTCATGGCTGCAGTCACCACCTGCAGTGATTTTGGAGGCCCCCAAAATAAAGTCTGCCACTGTTTCTATTATTTCCCCATTTATTTGCCATGAAGTGATGGGACCAGATGCCATGATCTTAGTTTTCTGAATGTTGAGTTTTAAGCCAACTTTTTCACTCTCCTCTTTCACTTTCATAAAGAGGCTCTTTAGTTCTTCTTCTCTTTCTGCCATAAGGGTGGTGTCATCTGCATAGCTGAGGTTATAGGTATTTCTGCCAGCAATCTTGATTCCAGCTTGTGCTTCATCCAGCCCAGCATGTCTCATGATATACTCTGCATATAAATTAAATAAACAGGGTGACAATATACAGCTTTGATGTACTCCTTTCCCAATTTGGAACCAGTCTGTTGTTCCACGTCCATTTCTGTTTCTCCTCTACCTGCATACAGATTTCTCGGGAGGCAGGTCAGGTGGTCTAATATTCCATTTCTTGAAGAATTTTCCACACTTTGTTGTGATCCACACAGTCAAAGGCTTTGGCATAGTCAACAAAGCAGAAGTAGATGTTTTTCCGGAACTCTCGTGCTTTTTCAATGATCCAACGGATGTTGGCAATTTGATCTCTGGTTCTTCTGCCTTTTCTAAATCCAGCTTGAACATCTGGAAGGTCACGGTTCATGTACTGTTGAAGACTAGCTTAGAGAATTTTGAGCATTTCTTTGCTAGCATGTGAAGTGAAGTGAAGTGAAGTGACTCAGTTGTGTCCGACTCTTTACAACCCCTTGGACTGTAGCCCACCAGGTTCCTCGTCCATGGGATTTTCCAGGCAAGAATACTGGAGTGGATTGCCATTTCCTTCTCCAGGAGATCTTCGCGACCCAGGGATTGAACCCAGGTGTCCTGCATTGTAGGCAGACACTTTACCGTCTGAAGCATGTGAGAGGAGTACAATTGTGCGGTAGTTTGAGCATTCTTTGTCATTGCCTTTCTTTGGATTGGAATGAAAACTGACCCTTTACAGTCCTGTGGCCACTGCTATTTTCCAAATTTGCTGGCATATTGAGAGAAGCACTTTCACAGCATCATCTTTTAGGATTTGAAATAACTCAACTGAAATTTCATCACCTCCACCAGCTTTGTTCGTCATGATGCTTCCTAAGGCACACTTGACTTCACATTCCAGGATGTCTGGCTCTAGGTGAGTGATCACACCATCGGTTATCTGGGTCATGAAGATCTTTTTTATATAGTTCTGTGTTCTTGCCACCTCTTCTTAATATCGTCTGCTTCTGTTAGATCCATATCATTTCTGTCCTTTATTGTGCCCATCTTTGCATGAAGTGTTCCCTTGGTATCTCTAATTTTCCTGAAGAGGTATCTAGTCTTTCCCATTCTATCATTTTTCTCTATTTCTTTGCACTGATCACTGAGGAAGGCTTTATCTTGCCTTGCTATTCTTTAGAACTCTGCATTCAAATGGGTATATCTTTCCTTTTTTCCTTTGCTTCTTGCTTCTCTTCTTTTCTCAGCTATTTGTAAGGCCTCTGCAGACAACCATTTTGCCTTTTGGCATTTCTTTTTCTTGGGGATGGTCTTGATCATTGCCTCCTGTACAGTGTCACAAACCTCCGTCCATAGTTCTTCAGGCACTCTGTCTATCAGATCTAATCCCTTGAATCTATTTGTCACTTCTACTGTATAATCATAAGGGATTTGATTTAGGTCATACCTGAATGGTCTAGTGGTTTTCCCTACTTTCTTCAATTTAAGTCTGAATTTGGCAAAAAGGAGTTCATGATTTGAGCCACAATCAGCTCCCAGTCTTGTTTTTGCTGATTGTATTCAGCTTCTCCAACTTTGGCTTCAAATAATATAATCAATCTGATTTCAGTATTGACCATCTGGTGATTTCCACATGTAGAGTCTTCTCTTGTGTTGTTGGAAGGGGGAGTTTGCTATGACCAGTACATTCTCTTAGCAAATCTGTTAGCTTTTGACCTGCTATATTTTGTACTCCAAGACTAAATTTGCCCATTACTCCAGGTATCTATTGACTTTCTACTTTTGCATCCAGTCCCCTATAATGAAAATGGCATCTTTTTTTGGGTATTAGTTCTAAGTCTTCTAGGTCTTCATAGAACCATTCAACTTCAGCTTCTTCAGCATTACTGGTCAGGGCCCACTGCTGCTGCTGCTGCTAAGTTGCTTCAGTCATGTCTGACTTTGTGCGACCCCATAGACAGCAGCCCACCAGGCTCCTCCGTCCCTGGGATTTTACAGGCAAGAGTACTGGAGTGGGTTGCCATTTCCTTCTCCAATGCATGACAGTGAAGAGTGAAAGTGAAGTCACTCAGTCATGTCTGACTCTTTGAGACCCCATGGACTGCAGCCTATCAGGCTCCTCTGTCCATGGGATTTTACAGGCAAGAGTACTGGAGTGGGTTGCCATTGCCTTCTCTGTCTGGGCCTAAACTTGGATTAATGTGGTATTGAATGATTTGCTTTGGAAACAAACAGAGATCATTCTGTTGTTTTTGAGATTGCACCTAAGTACTGCATTTCGGACTCTTTTGTTGACTATGATGGCTACTCCATTTCTTCCAAGGGATTCTTGCACATAGTAGTAGATATAATGGTCATCTGAGTTAAAGTCACCCATTCCAGTCCGTTTTAGTTCAATGATTTCTAGAATGTTGATGTTCACTCTTGCCATTTCCTGTTTGACCACTTCTAATTTGCCTTGATTCATGGACCTGACATTCCTGGTTCTTATGCAATATTGCTCTTTATAGCATCGGACTTTACTTCCATCACCAGTCACATCCACAGCTGGGTGTTGTTTTTGCTTTGGCTCCATCTCTTCATTCTTTCTGGAGTTATTTCTCCACTGATCTCCAGTAGCATATTGGGCACCTACTGACCTGGGGAATTCATCTTTCAGTGTTCTATCTTTCTACCTTTTCATACTGTTCATGGGGTTCTCATGTCAAGAGTACTGAAGTGGTTTGCCATCTTCAGCGGACCACATTTTATCAGAACTCTCCACCATGAACTGTCCATCTTGGGTGGCCCTACACAGCATGAGTTTTATTTAATATATTTCTTATTTAATAAAACCTGACTTTTGAAGTTATTCATTTAGTCACAGACTGCAGAATGGATGTTTTAGTAACAGGCATGAAAACAATGTTAATCTTGTCATATATTTTCATAAGAGCTCTTGGGTGACTAAGTGCACTGTCAGGGAGCACTAATATTTTGAAAAGAATCATTTTTGCTGAGCAGCAGGTCTCAGTAGCGGACTTTAAATGTTCAGTAAACCTTATTGTAAACAGATGGGCTGGTTTTGTTGTTAAAATACTGAGCACAGGCAGAGTAGAGTTAGCATGAATATTAAGATCCCTAGGATTTTCAGAATGGAAAAAGTATTGACTTCAAATTAAAGTCACCAGCTTCATTAGCTTTTAACAAGAGTCAGCCCACCCTTTGAAGTTTTGAAGCCAGGAATTGACTCTTCTCTTGCTATGAAAGTCCTATCTTATTCCAATAGAAGTCTGTTTATTTTACAATAAAAATTTGTTGTTTAATGTAGCCACCATCATCAATTATCACAGACAGATACTCTGGATAATTTTCTGCAGCATCTACATCAGCACTTGCTGCTTCACCTTGCTCTTTTTGGTTATAGAAATGACTTCTATATAAATGACTTCTTTGCTTAAACCTCATGGACCCACTTCTGCTAGCTTCGAAAGTTTCTTCAGCACAACTTCCTCACCACTCTCAGCTGTCATAGAATTGACGAGTTTTGCTCTGGATGAAGATTTGGCTTCAGGGAATGTTAATGAGAAATGGCTTAAGTTAATGAGAACTGACTCATTGGTAAAGACCCTGATGCTGGTAAACATTGAAGGCAGGAGGAGAATGGAATGACAGAGGATGAGATGATTGGATGGCATCACTGATTCAATGGACATGAGTTTGAGCAAGCTCCAGAAGTTGGTGATGGACAGGGAATCCTGGCATGCTGCAGCCCATGGGGTCACAAAGAGTTGGACATGACTCAGCAACTGAACCAAAGGAATGTTGCTACTGGTGTGAATTTCTATTCAGACCACGAAACTTTCTCCTTATCTGCAATAACAATATTTCGCTTTGTTACCATTTGTATGTTCACTGGAGTAACACTTTTAATTTCCTTACTGTTTGGCATAAGAGGCCAAGCTTTTTGCCTATCTTGGATTTCAATATGCCTCTTTCACTAATTTTAATTGTTCCTATCTTTAATGTAATGCAATTCTTTCACTTGACCACTTAGAGGCAAGGTTAGAGTTACTAACTGGGTTAATTTCAATATTGCTTTATCTTAAGAAATAGGGAGGGCTGAGGTGAAGGGGAAGGATGGAGTAAGAGCTGGTTGGTGGAGAATTTGGAACACACAAAACATTTATTTGTTGCATTTTCCAACTTCTATAGGTGCAGTCGTTGATGCCTCTAAGACAAACACAATAGTAACATAAGAAATCGCTGATATCAGGTCACCATAACAAACATAATAATCATGAAATATCTGTAAACCTGGGGAAAATTACCAAAAAGTGATACAGAGACTTAAAGTGAGTAAATGCTGCTGGTAAAATGGTATTAATAGATTTTCTTGATGCAGGGTTACCACAAATCTTCACTTTGTACAAAATGCAGTATTAAAATAAACAATTAATATAATGATTAATAAATGTCATACATTAAAATATTTATATATATGAAAAACACTTATTTAATATATTTATTATTGTAATTATTCTTTCTTGTTTCTTGGTTCTCACTCATTTCTCTTGTCATTATGTAAAAATACATATATTTTTATTTGGAGTTGTATTTGATGAAAAAAATTTTCTTCTTTCCAGTGGGACTACATAAAGACTTAAGGTTAACCTTTGTGCTGCTTGCTCTTTCCTGGTGCCTGGTGGCATGCTATCACACAGATACCATTTTAAATAAAATCACTGTGTGAGGCTTTACATATTGTTCATATCACATGAACTAAAGCCACTATCTCAGGAGAGATCTTCGCAATTATTATTTTTAAGAGTATTTTCTTTTTACCCTCCTACTGCCAAGATTGAGATGTATATTTATGGTTTCCTCTAGCAGTGGGTTTCCCTGGTGGCTCAGATAGTAAGGAATCTGCCTACAATGCAAGAGACCCAGGTTTGACCCCTGAGTCAGGAAGATCCCCTGGAAAAGGGCATGGCGATCCACTCTAGTGTTCTCGCTTGGAGAATTCCATGGACAGAGGAGCTTAGCGGGCTACAGTCCATGGGGTTGCAAAGAGTCAGGCATGACCAAGTGACTAACACTTTCACTGTCCTCTAGAAGTACACTTATTTCTATTTCATGGAGGTTATGCATTTGAAAGTCTCAATGTTAGGTAAGGCAGTTTTATCAGGTTCTCCTTTTATATTAAATTATTGATGAAAATATTCAAGCTCAATTACGTTGTCCAGTTCTTGCTGATCAGTTGGTAGTTTCAACATTTTGTTGTTGTTGTTGTTATATAATTTTGGATTCCCACTATTAATTTGCTTTTGACTTATGAAGATTTTTTTTTCCCATTTAACTGATTGATTTACTAAAGTGTTTCAAGATTTACGTGACATTTGGTGGCATTATGTTTCCATTTGGATAATGGTTTATGGTTTATGTTATTTTTTGCATCATACAATTACAACTGGAAGTCATTCTTTTTCTGTTTTACAAATGTTCAGGTTATGCGTATCTTATTTCTAGTATAGCACTACTCATAAAACTGTGAAGATATGAAATTTATGATAAATTTGTTGCAAATTAAATGTTTTAATAAAAAACAAAATTGTATACATAAATTCAAGCAAAAATGTGCTGATCCTTGAATGACATATAAAATGTAAAAATTGGGCCTTGTATTATTAAATAAGATGTCAAAAACAATCTTAATGACATTTTTCTAGGCAAATTTTATGGCTCTGTTTTAATATTTTATAGAATACATACATATCATTTAAACATTTTTTACACACATTTTCTAGGTTATAATCAGGAGGACACCTCACAGTATGTTTGATCAATGAAGAAAATTTAAAAAGAGAAGAAGATTTCAAGCGATGATTAGGGTAGTACTGTATGCCTTTCCATCACCTTTTTATTTTAGGTGAGTAATTATCTCTCTTTGAATAGCACTCTAGGGTAGCTATAGTTCATATCTTAAGATAAATCCTAATTAAAACCAAAAATATGTTATGCTACAATACAGAGTTAAAATTTATTGATTTTGTTTAAATGGCTAATAATCAAATGTTCATTTCTGGCAATTTAAAAATTTTCAAAACAAGAGTTATTTATTGTATTAAATTTTTACAATAAAACCATCACAATTCCTTCTGTATGCTACTACAAAAGCAGTAATATGTATTATAAAAAAGATGTGTGATGCTTTTATATTTAGATATCATTATATTTTTAAAATATTAGATAAATATATATTTACTAATTAATGAGAGAATCATTCTATCCTCTTTAATATAAACATTTAAATGTTGTATACCCAACTCAGTTCAGTTCAGTTCAGTTCAGTCACTCAGTCCTGTCCGACTCTTTGCGACCCCATGAATTGCATCACGACAGGCCTCCCTGTCCATCGTCAACTCCCAGAGTTCACTCAAGCTCGTGTCCATTGAGTCCGTGATGGCATTGAGCCATCTCATCCTCTGTCATCCCCTTCTCCTCCTGCCCCCAATCCCTCCCAGCATCAGAGTCTTTTCCAATGAGTCAACTCTTCGCATGAGGTGGCCAAAGGATTGGAGTTTCAGCTTTAACATCATTCCATCCAAAGAAATCCCAGGGCTGATCTCCTTCAGAATGGACTGATCTCCTTGCAGTCCAAGGGACTCTCAAGAGTCTTCTCCAACACCACAGTTCAAAAGCATCAATTCTTCAGTGCTCAGCTTTCTTCACAGTCCAACTCTCATATCCATACATGACCACTGGAAAAACCATAGCCTTGACTAGACGGACCTTTGTTGGCAAAGTAATGTCTCTGCTTTTCAATATGCTATCTAGGTTGGTCATAACTTTCCTTCCAAGGAGTAAGCCTCTTTTAATTTCATGGCTGCAGTCACCATCTGCAGTGATTTTGGAGCCCAGAAAAATAAAGTCTGACACTGTCTCCACTGTTTCCCCATCTATTTCCCATGAAGTGATGGGACCGGATGCCATGATCTTCATTTTCTGAATATTGAGTTTTAAGCCAACTTTTTCACTGTCCACTTTTACTTTCATCAAGATGCTTTTTAGCTCCTCTTCACTTTCTTCCATAAGGGTGGTGTCATCTGCACATCTGAGATTATTGATACTTCTCTTGACAAATTTGATTCCAGCTTGTGCTTCTTCCAGCCCAGCATTTCTCATGATGTACTCTGCATAGAAGTTAAATAAGCAGGGTGACAATATACAGCCTTGACGTACTCCTTTTCCTATTTGGAACCAGTCTGTTGTTCCATGTCCAGTTCTAAGTGTTGCTTCCTGACCTGCATATAGGTTTCTCAAGAGGCAGGTCAGGTGGTCTAGTATTCCCATCTCTTTCAGAATTTTCCACAGTTTACTGTGATCCACACAGTCAAAGGCTTTGGCATAGTCAATAAAGCAGAAATAGATGCTTTTCTGGAACTCTCTTGCTTTTTCCATGATCCAGCGGATGTTGGAGATTTGATCTCTGGTTCCTCTGCCTTTTCTAAAACCAGCTTGACCATCTGGAAGTTCACGGTTCACATAGTGCTGAAGCCTGGCTTGGAGAATTTTGAGCATTACTTTACTAGCGTGTGAGATGAGTGCAATTGTGTGGTAGTTTGAGCATTCTTTGGCATTGCCTTTCTTTGGGATTGGAATGAAAACTGACCTTTTCCAGTCCTGTGGCCACTGCTGAGTTATCCAAATTTGCTGGCATAATGAGTGCAGCACTTTCACAGCATCATCTTTCAGTATTTGAAATAGCTCCATTGGAATTCCATCACCTCCACTAGCTTTGTTTGTAGTGATGCTTTCTAAGGCCCACTTGACTTCACATTCAAGGATGTCTGGCTCTTGGTGAGTGATCACACCACTGTGATTATCTTGGTCATGAAGATCTTTTTGTATAGTTCTTCTGTGTATTCTTGCCACCTCTTCTTAATATCTTCTGCTTCTGTTAGGTCCAAACCATTTCTGTCCTTTATCGAGCCCATCTTTGCATGAAATGTTCCCTTGGTAGCTCTAATTTTCTTGAAGAGATCTCTAGTCTTTCCCATTCTGTTTTTTCCTCTATTTCTTTGCATTGATCGCTGAAGAAGGCTTTCTTATCTCTTCTTGCTATTCTTTCGAACTCTGCATTCAGATGCTTATATCATTCCTTTTCACTTCTCTTCTTTTCACAGCTATTTGTAAGACCTCCCCAGACAGCTGTTTTGCTTTTTTGCATTTCTTTTCCAATGGGGATGGTCTTGATCAGTGTCTCCTGTACAATGTCACGAACCTCAGTAATTTTTAAAAAAATGTATTAATAGCATTTTTGTGTAACTTACCAAAAATTTAATCTGAAGGTCATTTTTAAGTGCACATTATTTTTATATAAACATTTCTATACAGTTTTATACAGACTTATCAATCTATTTATAATTCTAGAATCAACAGTAACATGAGTTATTTTTTTCCCCTTCCCTTTCTAGCTCGGTTGACATTACAATGAATACTATCATACTGGTTTAAGACAGCAAAATCTGTCACTTTGTTTCTAACCACTTATAGCCTCCTGCCTGGACCCCTGTCTTCTGTACAGGAGCTAGAGTGATTATTTTAAAATATAAGTCTGTTCATAATAGTACCCTGGGCAGTGCTGCAGTGCCTCCCATTATGGATAATGCCAGACTTCTTAACAAACTGTACAACTGCAAAAACTCATCTCAGGCTGCCTCCAACACTATCTCAGTAATACAGTGAATAACCTCCTAAAGACATGCAGTGTGCTTCTGAGTACCTTTCCAATCCCTTTACATTTTGCCTTGAACTTTCTTTTTCTGTATTGTCACATATTTAGCACACCTCACTTCATTCAGTTCTCTGCTCAAATATCATCCTATGAGAAAAACATCCAAAAAACTTCTAAAAGTTGCATTCTTCCTCCAATCTTGAGATACTCACTTATCTGTCCTTCTTGGTTACACTTATCACTACTATATTTTAAATTTATTTATTCCCTTAACTCTGCTCTCTTCAACTAGAATGTTAATCTCACGGAAGCAATAGAACTGTTTCTCCTGCCTGGTTCTCTAATTATGAATACAGCAATTTCTTAAGTGTTAATTTTCATTAGCCTTAAACCTGGTTTTAGAAAAGGCAGAGGAACCAGAGATCAAATTGCCAACATCTGTTGGATCATTGAAAAAGCAAGAAACATCTACTTCTGCTTTATTGACTATGCCAAAGCCTTTGACTGTGTGGATCACAATAAACTGTGGAAAATTCTGAAAGAGATGGGAATAGCAGACCACCTGACCTGCCTCTTGGGAAACCTGTATGCAGGTCAGGAAGCAACAGTTAGAACTGGACATGGAACAACAGACTGGTTCCAAATAGGAAAAGGAATACGTCAAGGCTGTATATTGTCACCCTGCTTATTTAACTTCTATGCAGAGTACATCATGAGAAACGCTGGGCTGGATTCTTTCAGCACAAGCTGAAATCAAGATTGCCAGGAGAAGTATCAATAATCTCAGATGTGCAGATGACACCACCCTTATGGAAAAAAGTGAAGAGGAGCTAAAAAGCATCTTGAAGAAAGTGAAAATGGAGAGTGAAAAAGTTGGCTTAAAGCTCAACATTCAGAAAACGAAGATCATGGCATCCGGTCCCATCACTTCATGGGAAATAGATGGGGAAACAGTGGAGACAGTGTCAGACTTTGTTTTTCTGGGCTCCAAAATCACTGCAGATGGTGACTGCAGCCATGAAATTAAAAGAGGCTTACTCCTTCGAAGGAAAGTTATGACCAACCTAGATAGCATATTGAAAAGCAGAGACATTACTTTGCCAACAAAGGTCCGTCTAGTCAAGGCTATGGTTTTTCCAGTGGTCATGTATGGATATGAGAGTTGGACTGTGAAGAAAGCTGAGCACTGAAGAATTGATGCTTTTGAACTGTGGTGTTGGAGAAGACTCTTGAGAGTCCCTTGGACTGCAAGGAGATCCAACCAGTCCATTCTAAAGATCAGTCCTGGGTGTTCTTTGGAATGAATGATGCTAAAGCTGAAACTCCAGTACTTTTGGAGGGCCATTATTCTTTCTACTACACTAATTAAACACAAAACATAAATAGTAAATATAGTGAAACTGAAAGCTGCTCAGTCGTGTCTGACTCGTTGTGATCCCATGGACTATACAGTCCATGGAGTTCTCCAGGCCAGAGTACTGGAGTGAGTAGCCTTTCTCTTCTCCAGGGGATCTTCCCAACCCAGGGATCAAACCCAGGTCTCCCACATTGCAGGCGGATTCTTTACCAGTTGAGCCACAAGGGAAGCCCAAGAGTACTGGAGTGGGTAACACTTCCCTCCTCCAGCGGATCTTTCCAACCCAGGAATTGAACTGGGATCTCCTGCATTGCAGGCAGATTCTTTACAAATGGAGCTATCAGGGAAGCCCAGAACTGCTTTGAAAAAAGTTTTTTTTTAATGCATATTAAGCTAACACCTATACATTGTTAAATTGTAAAATGGTACAATCACTCTGGGAAACAATTTGGCTTTTTTCTTAATAATTTAAACACATAATATGACCTAACAAATCCATTCCTAGATATTTATCTTGGAGACATAAAAAGTCATGTATTCACTCAATTTGAACACAGATGTTTATAGCTGCATAATTATTATTTGCCCCAAACTGGAAACAATCTAACTCTCTTTTAAAAGGTAAGTGGATAAACAAACTGAAATAATCATGCGACAGAATACTACTCAGCAATAAAAAGAAATAAACAATCCATTACCTAATATAAATGAACCACAAAGGTATTATGCTGAGTGAAATAAGCCAGTTTCAAATGGTCCCATAGAGTATGATTCCATGAATATGACATTCTGGAAAAGGCAAAACTACAGAGAAAAATATGAGATTAAGTGGCTGTTCTCTGGTAGAAGTAGGGAGAGTATATTACCGCAAATATTCAACAGAGGGAATTTTGAGGAAGATAAGATAACTTCTCTTTACCTTGACTGTGAAGGGGTTACACAGTCTGCCCATGTGTTAAAACTCATGGCACTGTGCACCAAAGAGATGATAAGGGTAACTAAAACTCTGCAAATTTTTAGATTATCACCTTACAGTGTTCCATAATATAGCAATTGGTGATATTGCTAAGATACTAAACTTAATTTTAACAACTGATGGGTTACAAGCGAATGATTTAACAATTTAATTTATTCAGTCCACAGTTTGATAACTGTATTTCAAATCAACATTTTCTCATCTATTCACTAATACACATAATGTTTTCATATTTTTTCATAGTAGGGTAATATGCATACTAAAGTATTATCATTAAACATTAAGACTTAGGGATTCAAGATACAGGTATACAAACAACTATACTACTCAATCACATTTACATTTTAGAAACCACTGTTAACTAATGATAAAATTTTCTGCCCCTGACATTTGAACTCTAGCATATTTCTTGCTGATTATCAGTTGCTTTTGGGACAGCTTGTCCCATTGCTCTAAATACACTAGTGGGGAAAAACATGCACAAGTCCTGTCATTCTTCTAATAGCAGGAATGGACTTAGATGACTACCTTTGGGGAAGGGGGTTGCTTTCATTTTACAAAAAACAAAAACAGAAACAAAAAAACACATCCTCTTACACAGGCTTATCTCAGGCCATCTGGCTTCATTACAGTAATGATGTGCATGATTCCTCAATTCTGAATACAGGAATTTCCTAAATGCTAACTTTAATTAACCCTCAAAGATTATTTATTATACATTTGATCAGGCACCTAGTGAATTTTATAAAATGGCCTCAAGCTAATAATTGATGCTAGTTCTTATATAGATCAGACATTTTCCTTTTTGATCATTTAAAATTCCTATTTGATCAGGAAATTTTAAGACAGAAATATATTGATAAAATGGCCTTACAAATGAGCAAAATAGCACCTGAATATTTTTATATTTGATTAAATGTATTAAGTTAGATTAAAGTCCTTCTTTTACAGCTTTCCTTTACCCTCATCCTCTGTCCAACCTTTTCCAGATTCTGTGAGCACCAGTAATACCTTTTTCCTCTTAAAAGACCTAAGCCAACAGTAAAGGACTTTAAGCTGATCACCTGTCTTATCTTAAATTGCTTCTTTCTAATTCAGAATTTCTCAAGTCACCAGTGACTTACTACTTGAAAACCATAAATCCTCAACTAATTCCTGACATTGGATTATTGGGAAACTTCATCTGTTGTACCAAGGCAAAATTTTATTACTTAGAAAATGGAAAACATTCATACAGCCTTTGGCATCTCTTTTAACTAAGGAATTTCTTTTCTTATCCATTTGCTATTTTATACTTGTTCATACTAACAGTATTATTAAAAAATAAGAATAAACATTTCAACCCAATGATATTATCTATAAATCCAAAGTGACCATGACAGTTCTTTGTTAAGGAAATATAAAAACTTTAAATAACAGTGAAAAAGAATACTATTTCTTATTTAGATAGATCAAAAATGCTAATTGAAAATAAAAATGATTTTAAAATATGTTTTAATTCCTCTACACACTTCCATTTCCATTTAGAGTGGGATAATCATTTTACAAAACCCAAATTAGCTTTCCAGTTGAAGAAAGAGTCATAGCCACTTTACATGGTAGAACAGGCAGCAATATCAATAGAATTCTCTGATCATCCAAGTCTGAGGCTTATTGCTAAATGGTTCATTGAAATGTATATATGGCTTGGTTTCTTTTTAACCTCCAAAAGACATCTCACTAAAATACCCATTTGTGTCAATAGTGAATTATTGATTTTCAAGGAGATCATTGCTGAGGGATGCTGCTGCTAAGTCGCTTCAGTCGTGTCCGACTCTGTGCAACCCCATAGACGGCAGCCCACCAGGCTCCCCTGTCCCTGGGATTCTCCAGGCAAGAATACTGGAGTGGGTTACCATTTCCTTCTCCAAATGAGGGATACATCTCCTCTATTTAAGAGTAAAGTTCATTAAAGATATACTTTAGTTTTTAAAAAAGTATATAATATTTAGGAGAGGTTGATTTCTTTCCTGTCTAAAACACAGTATTGCAGTTTGAAAACAAGAATTAAAAAATAAATTTTAAACCAGTGTATATGGACTTCTGGCTTCTAGTTCCTCATGTAAAAGTTAGCACTCTGTTTTAATGACAAGTAAAAAACTGAATGGATTAAAAAAAAAAAAAAAAAAAAAAAACAGCTCTTCTTCAATCCATCAGAGATACAGAGCAAACTGCTGCACTGCTACCTCCAGGTGAGAGAGCCAGGTAAAGGAGATATGGTTTACCAAAGCAGAGACTGACCGCCACTGGGAACTACCTTGGGGACCAGTGCTGGAAAGAAAAACCTGAACTCTAACTATGAATTACCAAGGCTCAGTGTGGACAGGTCTGAGAGTTGAAAACTTCAGAGATACCCAATTATAAGGGAACCCCCCACACTTTTGTGAGTTTTACTTCCAGGAGTTTTACCAGATTCTTGTAGTAAATATCAGAGAAAATTCCCTTCATGCTTCCAGCTGGGGGAAGGGAAAATAGATGGCAACCTACTCCAGTATTCTTGCCTGGAGAATCCCAGGGACAGAGGAGCCTGGTGGGCTGCACAGATTCGAACACGACTGAAGCGACTTAGTAGCAGCAGCAGCACTTTTTCTTAAAGACACCTGCCACAGGGGCAATTTTTAAGAAGAATCTAACCTGTTGGTGCTTTATCAGAGCCTAATTGACCTGGAGGAAAGGAAATGCCCAACTCTAGTCAGATATAGTCATCCTGTTCCAAATAAGGAAGAGGAAAGGATACAGAAACACAGGTGAAGTTTACAGTTGAGATGCAGGGACATTAAAAAACCAAGACTCAATCACAGGACAACAGAATATTTTCTTCCCTCCAGATCTCACTACTGTATTACTAAAAACCTAATTGCAGCAGTTTCTTTCACCTGGTATATCATGTCTGGCTATTAAGAAAATAATTCCATGATTCTAAAATACAAAATATACCCACTATTTTATGAAAAAGAGCAAGTATTATAATCACACACGGCAGGAAGTGTTGGAATTATCAGAACAGGAATTTCACATATGTATGGTGAATATGCTAAAGACACTAATGGATAAAGTAGATGGCATGCAAGAAGAGATAGGTAATGTAAACAGAGAGATGAAGGTCATAGGAAAGAAATGAAACTAAATTTTGAAGATGAAAAACACTAACAAAAATAAAGACTGGCTTTGTTGTGTTTATTATTATACTGGTCAAAGGCTGGGAAAAGAATCTCTAAGTTAGAGAGTTTGTCCAAGACTGTGGGACAACTGCAAAAGGTGTAATGTCCATTCAATGGCAATACAAGATATAGAAGAAAGAGAATGGAATAGAATATTTGAAATAATAAATGACTGAAATCTCACCAAACTGATGACAGATACAAAGTTACAGAAACTCAGAGAACACCAAGGAAGATAACTCATAAACAAAAGCTAAAACAAAACAAACAAGCAAAAAAAAAAACAAAACCACACACACACAACTAGACATCATTTTCAAACTACAGGAAATCAAAGATAAAGGGAAAATCCTGAGAGAAGCCAGAGGCAGAATAAACAACTTACCTACAGAGAGACAAAGAGAAGAATTACGTGTGACAGTGCCTCAGAAACCATGCAAACAAGAAGAGATCAAAATGAGATATTTAGAGAAGTGAGAAAAAATATAAACCAACCTAGAATTATGTACCTTGCAAAATTATATTTCAAAAGTGAAGGAGAAATAAAGACTTTCTGACACAAGCAAAATTTAAAGAAATTTGTTACCATTAGACCTGTTTTGCAAGAAATGTTACAATAAATTATTTAGAGACAAGGAACATAATACAGGTCTCACTTGAATCTACAAAGAGAAAGAAAAGTTTCAAAAAAGGAATAAAAACACAAAATTTGAAAATGTGTTTTTATTATTATTTTATCTAACAGATAACAGTTCAAAATAATAATACCAATAAGGCATTTGGGTATGTTTAGATACATATATCATATACATATGGATATAAATGTATATAAGCTTATATATAAGGAAATAAATGACAGCAATAATGCCCAGTATGAGTGAGGAATTAGGATGATTTTATTACTATAACTTAAACTACATGAAGTGATATACATTATTTGAATGATCACTTAAATTGTATATGGCTAACTCTAGTGTAACCACTACAAAAAGTAAAAAAAAAAATGGATAATATAACAAATATTAAAAATTAGATTGAATAAAATTATATACAATGCTTAACTAAAGTCAAAAAAGTGAAAGATAAAAGAACAAAGAACAAGAGTAACAAATGATAACAATATCAAATATGGGGAAATCCAAATATATAAAAATCAGTTTGAATATCAAGAGATTAAATGCACCAATTAAAAGATAGTAATTATTAGACAGGATCATAAAACATGACCTGACTATATATTTCCTACAATAAAATCATTTTAAATATAAAGATTCATAGACTAAACATAGATGTGTGTAGAAAAATATACCATGCTAACATTAATTAAAGAAAAACATAGGAAGAATTCTTTTATTTTTAAATAGTCAGTTCAGTCACTCAGTTGTGTCTGATTTTTTGTGACCCCATGGACTGAAGCACGCCAGGCTTCCCTGTCCATCACCAACTTCTGGACCTTACTCAAAGTCATGTCCATTGCGTTGATGATGCCATCCATCCATCTCATCCTCTGTTGTCCCCTTCTCCTCCTGCCTTCACTCTTTCCCAGCATCAGGGCTTTTTCCAATGAGTCAGTTCTTCACATCAGGTGACCAAAGTATTGGAGTTTCAGCTTTAGCATCAGTCCTTCTAATGTATATTCAGGACTGATTTCCTTTAGGATTGACAGGTTGGATCTCCTTTCAGTCCAAGGGATTTTCAAGAGTCTTCTCCAACACCACAGTTCAAAAGTATCAATTCTTCAGTGCTCAGCTTTCTTTTTAGTCCAACTCTCACATCCATACATGACCACTGGAAAAACCATAGCTTTGACTAGACAGACCTTTGTTGGCAAAATAATGTCTCTGCTTTTTAATATGCTGTCTAGTTTAGTCATAGCTTTTCTTCCAGGGAGCAAGCATCTTTTAATTTCATGGCTGTGGTCACCATCTGCAGTGATTTTTGAGCCCCAGAAAATAAAGTTTGTCACTGTTTACATTGTTTCCCCCATCTAGTTGCCATGAAGTGAAGGGACCAGATGCCATGATCTTAGTTTTCTGAATGTTGAGTTTTAAGCCAACTTTGTCACTCTCCTCTTTCACTTTCATCAAAAGGCTCTTTAGTTTTTCACTTTCTGCCATAAATTCAAATAGAGCTGACTTCAAATCAAGGACAGTTGTCAGGGATAAGAAAGGCATTAAATAATAGGTGGGTAAATTCCATAAGAAAACATAGCAATCCTTAACATGTATGCATCTAACAACAGAGTGACAAAATATTTGAGGCAAAACCTAATAGAACTGCAAGGAGAAACCAAGAAACACACTATTATAGTTGGAGACTGCAGTACCCCACTGTCAGAAATGAACAGATCCAATGGGCAAACAATAATGACATAGCTGAACTCAGCAACACCATCAACTGAATACAAATTATATCTGTAAACTATTATAACCCCAAACAACAGCCTGTGCATTCATCTTAAGCCCATATGGCATGTTCATCAAGATAGATTACACTTAGGTCCATAAAACACACCTCAACAAATTTAATAGCACAGAAATCATATCTTGTCAGCTCTCGGACCACAGTGGAAGTAAACTGCTGCTGCTGCTGCTGCTGCTGCTAAGTCGCGTCAGTCGTGTCCGACTCTGTGCGACCCCATAGACGGCAGCCCACCAGGCTCCCCCACCCCTGGGATTCTCCAGGCAAGAACACTGGAGTGTTCTTCTCCAATGCATGAAAGTGAAAAGTGAAAGTGAAGTCGCTCAGTCGTGTCAGACCCTCAGCGACCCCATGGACTGCAGCCTTCCAGGCTCCTCCGTCCATGGGATTTTCCAGGCAAGAGTACTGGAGTGGGGTGCCATTGCCTTCTCCGGGAAGTAAACTAGAAATCCATAATAGAAAAACAATTGGAAAAAGCCTATATATATATATGTATGTATGTATGTATATATATATATATATATATAGAGAGAGAGAGAGAGAGAGAGAGATTAACAATGTAATGAACATAGGACTAAAAGTGGAAATCTCAAGACAAAGTGACAAATATTTTGCACTAAACAAAAATGAAAACACGACTTGTCAAAATGTTTGGGATGCAATTAAAGAAGTGCTTTGAGGGATTCTCTCCCAGGTTTATGGAGATATATTAGACATATAAAATTGTATAAGCTTATGGGAGGTGTACAGTGATGTTAGCTACAGTCACCATGTTGTAAATAAGATCCACAGAACTAATCCATCTTAGAGCTGGAAATATGTAACACTTGACTATTATCTTCCAATTTACACTTCCCTGTTCCCAGCCGCTGGCAACCATCAATCTGCTCTGTTTTCTAAGACTTTTATTTTACATAGGTTCCACATATAAGTGATGTCACACAGTGTTTTTTTTTCTCTGACATTTCACTAAGCATAGTGTCATCAAGGTCCTTCCAGGTTGTCAAAACTGGCAGGGTTTCTTTCTTTCTCATAGTTTAATACAAAAAATATAATTAATTCATCTAATAATGCACAATGAGTTTGTTTCCATATTTTGATTGTTTTAAATAGGTCTGCAATTAACTTTGGAATGGAGATATCACTTCAAGACAGTGATTTTATTTCCTTTGGATTTATACCCAGGAATAGGATTGCTGGATCATACAGTAGTTCTACTTGATTTTAATTATTTTTGAGGAACCTCCATATACTTCACAGTGGCTGTAACAATTTACATTTCTACTAACAACACAAGGTTTCTTTTCTCCATATCCTTGCAAACACTTGTTATCTCTTATCTTATTGATGATATACATTCTAACAGGTGTGAGGTGAGATCTTATGGTTTTGATTTTCATTTCCCTGATGATTAATGATGTTGAGAATGTTTTCATGTTGGCCTTCTGTATGTCTTCTTTGGAATAATGTCCTTTTAAATGTCCTGCCCATTTAAAGGTTAGATTATTATTTTTTCCCATGTAAGTTTTATAAGTTTCTTTTGTATTTTGGATATTAATCAATTATATGATAATTGGCTTTCAAATATTTTCCCCATTCCTTAAGGTTCCTCTTTATCTTGTTGATTGTTTCATTTGCTGTTAGAAGCTTTTTGATTTGATGTACTTCCACTTGCTTATTCATTTATTTTCTTTTGCTTCTGCTTTTGTTGTCTTGTTCAAAAACTGTTGCCACGATGATGTCAAGGGGTTTCTTCCCTAAGTTTTCTTTTAGCAGTTTTATGATTTCATGTCTTATATTTAAATCTTTATTCCAGTTTGAGTTTATTTTTGTGAGTGGTGTAACATAGGGGTCCAATTTCATTCTTCTGTGTGTGGATACCAGTTTTCCCAACACCATTTATTAAAGAAACTGTCCTTCCCTCATTGAATATCCTTGGACATCATAGCAAATATTACTTGACTTTTGTACATGGGTTTATTTCTGGGCTCTCAAATCTTTTCCATTAGCCAAAGTTTATGTTTTCATGGAAATACTAACTTCTTTTGACTCTTACAGCTTTACAAGATAGTTTAAAATCAGAAAGTGTGATACCTCCAGCTATATCCCTCAGTTTTAAAGTTGCTTCTGGCTATTTGACATCTTTTCTGCTGCTGCTGCTAAGTCGCTTCAGTCGTGTCTGACTCTCTGCGACCCCAGAGACGGCAGCCCACCAGGCTCCCCCATCCCTGGGATTCTCCAGGCAAGAACACTGGAGTGGGTTGCCATTTCCTTCTCCAATGAATGAAAGTGAAAAGCGAAAGTGAAGTCAGTCAGTCATGTCCAACTCTTAGCAACCCCATGGACTACAGCCTACCAGGCTCCTCCGTCCATGGGATTTTCCAGGCAAGAGTACTGGAGTGGGGTGCCATTGCCTTCTCCAGACATCTTTTCTAGTTCCATACATTTCAGATTTTTTTTTTCATTCCTGTGGGAAACATACTGGAACTTTGATGTGGATTGCACTGAATCTAGAAATGCCATTGGGTACTATGGATATGTTAACAATATTATTTCTTTCGGTATGTGAACATGGGAAATTTTTACACTTATTTGTATCCTCTTCCGTATTTTTTCATCCATGCTTTACATTTTTCAGCATACAGCTCTTTCACCACCTTGGCCAAATTTAGTCTTAATCATTTTATTGTTTCCAATGCTATTACAAATTAGATTATTTTTCTTTCTGATAGTTCACTGTTTTTATATAGAAGCACAGCTTATTTTGTATCCTGACATTTTACTACATTCATATGTTAGTTCTAACACCAGAAAATCTAGATGACCTTGGGTATGGCAATAACTATTAGTTACAACACAAAGGGCATGACCCATGAAAGAAATCATTGAGAAGCAGTTTCATTTAAAGTATAGACTTTTGCTATGAAAATGCAATGTCAAAATAATAAGAGGTACAAACTGGGAGAAAATATTTGGAAAAATATATATCTGATAGACAATTGTTATCCAAAATATACAAAGAATTTGTAAAACCTAACAATAAGAACACAAGAAATCTAATTTTAAAAACTGGGCCAAATACCTTAACAACCATCTCACCAAAGAAGATATACAGATGGCAAATAATTATATGAAAAGATGTTCAATATCAGATGTCATCAAGGAGATGCAAAATAAAAAAACAGGATACCTCAGCCCTCTATCTGAAAACACTGACACCAACTCTGGTGAGGATGTGGAGCAACAGTAACTGTCATTCACTGCTGGAAGGAATGCTAAATGGTGCAAGCACTTCGAAAGACAGTTCAATATTTCTCTTACAAATTTCAATATATTCCTATCATACAATCCAGTCATTTCCCTTGTTGTTATCCACCCAAAGGAGCTCAAAATTTAGGTCCACTAAAACCTTGCATATAGATATTAATACAACTTGATTTACAATTGTCAAAGCGTGTAAGCAACTAAGATATTATTCAGTAGGTGAATGGATCAAATATGTTGTGATAGATCAAGACAATGAAATATTATTTGGTGCTAAAAGCAGCTACCTGATGCATTCCTGTCACAGTATAGAACAGGAAGAAATTCTGCTAGTAAAAATAAAAAAGTGAAGTGCAAAAATAATTGTGCTTGCCAGTCCAGGTTCGTTGCAAGATACAGGATGCTTGGGGCTGGTGCGCTGGGATGACCCAGAGGGATGGTAGAGGGAGGGAGGTGGGATGGGGGTTCAGGATGGGGAACATGTGTACACCCGTGGCGGATTCATGTTGATGTATGGCAAAACCAATACAATATTGTAAAGTAGTTAGCCTCCAATTAAAATAAATAAATTTAAATTAGATTTAAAAATGTGTATGACCATGAGAACCTCAAAAACAAATAATTGTGCTATCATCAAGCCACAAAAAAAGGAGAAATATTAAATGTATATTACCAACTAAAAGAAGCAAATCTGAAAAGGCTAATATACACAGCATCCTGAAAAGGTCAAAACTATGGAGACAGAAAAAAGACCAGTGGTTGCCAGGGCTTGGGAGAGAGAAAAATAAACTGGGCAGAGCAGAGGATTTTTAGGACAATGAAACTATTCTATATGATACTACAATGATGGATACAAGTTATTATGCATGTGTCAAAATCAATAAACTTTAGAACACAGAGAGTACACCCTGAGGTGAACAATGGACATTGGGTGATAAAGGTTTCAATGTAGGTTCATGGATTGTAACAAATATACCATCAGATGAAATATATTTATAGTGAGGGAGGCCATGCATGTGTAGTTCCAAGAGGTACACTGACATTCTCTGTACTCTTGACTCAATTTTGCTGTGAAACTAAAAATGTTCTGAAAAATACTGTCAAGAAAATACCAGCATTAAATGTAGTTACCAGCAGTATTTTAATCTCTAGTCCATAAATTCTTCAGCTTCCTAAGGAAACTATCATTGATCTGAATACAATCAAGGACTATCAGTTGAATGAGTCCCTATCACTTAACAGTCAGTAACAAAATATTCCTTAACTACCTAATTTAAATTATCCATCTAATTTCTCAATGTCACATTAATTGCCATTGCTATTGGTTTTATATTAGTCTTGGGCAGCTGTTTGATAAATACTTTAAAATTTGAATTAAAAACTACCCTGATTTCTACTGTGATGAGTAGAGGAGGCAAAGGTAGCCCTCTGGGAAATTAAAAATGTTTCAGTATGAGTGATCTCAGATTTAAAATCACGTTTTGTTGAAGTCAAGCTTTATCAGGAACCAATTACTAATGACTGGAGTAAAGTGATATAAAATTAATTGACAGATCAAAAGCAGTTCCTGGGAGCACAGGGCATTATCAAGCTCCTGAAGTCAGAGACAGAGTTTCATGTGCCTAAGATTCTCCCAGAAGTTAACTAATGCTGTTGCCAGTAAAGCAGGAGACTCCTAGATGACGTATTATTTGTTCTTAATCATAAAATTTATCCTTACCTTTTTGAATGTTTTTCCGAGAGATTTGCTCAATATTTATAGAAGAAAATTTTACATATTTCTAGAATACACTCAATTTTTCTGTAAAAACATGTGCAGAATATTATAAATTCATTTAAACTTCTGATTGTTTACATCTATTTAAGCAACTCCAGTCAGGAGTAATTCTTTCTCCACTGAAAACAGTATGGTGTCGACTACAATGGAAAGATGGGGAAAACAATGCAGATTAAGTGGCTGTGGGCAAGGATATTAGTTTAAACTTGATATTTATTAGTTGAGGAACTTAGTGCAAGGATTGACCTCCAGAATTCAAACCATCCCACACACATTGGTAGGAATATTTTGAGGATGAGATAAGACAGTGAATGTGAAATATTTGTTAGAAAGCCACACTATATGACCGTTAAGAGTTTCAAAGCTGTGTCTTCCTTCTTTCTTCCTCTACTCCATGTTTCCTGAGAAATTTGGATGTAGAGTGGAGTGAAATGCAATATAAAGTGGAGCTCGCCTTCTATTCAGAGTAAAAAGAGGAGAGACATAAAATGTATATGCTTGCTTTGCTTAAACTTATAAAATGCTACCTAATTAAATTGGTATTTTATTTCTGTGATTTATCTAAATTATTTTTAATATTTCAGAAATCAGACTTTTATTCATACATAAAATACATTTTAAATAAAAGTATCATTTTGGTATTTAGATAATGCTAAATTTTTCCAAAGCTATTTTTTTTTCCATTTCAATTAAAAATCTCTAGACTGTTCATTATGTCACAATTACCTTGTCAACTCCATATCCTGTACTGTAAAATGTAGGAAATTATGATATCTATGACAAGAGCATCTGAAAATATTAAAATGTTAACAAAAGTCTTCCTCCTGTCTCTCTTCAGGTTACTAACAACTTTTTTTATTGAGAGAGAAATAGTACAATGTGAAAACTACACACTAAGTAATCATTCTATAGAACAAAAGTGTAAAGACATGTGCTTTGCCTTTTAAAGTATCAGGTAGAAATTGAAAGTAAAATTTGTGTTATGTTCCCTTTTGATTTTAAATTACTTTTATACTTGAGAGATGCAAAGATGAATGAAAACTGGAATTTAAATTTTACCAGGTGAAGTTAAGGTTAAGCTAGTCACAGTCATCATCTATTTAGCTGTCATCTATCTGTCTACCCTATACTATTGAGTCTGTTTATTTTCCCATTTAAATGTTGTTTCACATTTTTCATCTTGTAATATGATATTCCTGGTATACCTATAACATCTTTTATAAAATTTTTAGATTCTTTTGGAGAAGGCAATGGCAACCCACTCCAGTACTCTTGCCTGGAAAATCCCATGGATGGAGGAGCCTGGTAGGCTATAGTCCATTGGGTTGCTAAGAGTTGGACACGACTAAGCGACTTCACTTTCACTTTTCACTTTCATGCATTGGAGAAGGCAATGGCAACCCACTCCAGTGTTCTTGCCTGGAGAATCCCAGGGACGGCGGAGCCTGGTGGGCTGCTGTCTATGGGGTCACACAGAGTCTGACACGACCGAAGCGACTTAGCAGCAGCAGTAGCAGCATAAGACAGATTATATACAGTTGATCTTACACAGGTAAATGTTTAGTGGGAACCATACAGAGGAAGACACCTAAGTCTAGAAAGAATACTATCTTATCAAGCTATTAAAACTCATGTAGTTCCTATGCACCAATATCCACTCAAGTTTATTCTTTATCTTTGTTTTGCCCCCACTAACCCACTGACTTTACCAAAATCCAGATGGAAATTTTCCCACTACTACTCCAGTAAAATATTCAGTAGATGATGCTATATAGCTGTGACAGTGGAGATTAACCAGCATTCATCAAACCCAGTTCTTTTTCTCCTATATATACAACCACGCTGCTTTCCCACTCTCCCATGAAGCGAGGTACAGCCAAGTGACTGAGTTCTGTTCAATGCAAGTGTGGTAGAGGGATGTGTTTCTCTCTCATCACGGCCCTTTAAAATCTTGCAGGTGTGGTTCTCATGTTTTTTTCACTCCCTGGCTGAGTGGAGAGAACCTAGAGACCAGCTATAGAGCAAACCCTACGATAGAAGAAGCTAGTGTCTGATGACAACACAGAGCAGACCTATCCAAAGCTGAAAACAGACATTGAACTATAGCAGGTGGAAGAAATCACATTTCACCATGTTACATCACAACTGCTTTAGCAAGTGTTTCTTACAGGAAGTAGCATATCTGACTAATAAACATGCATTGATACTGCATGTGGGTAACTTTTCAGTTTTGCCCTTGATTTTTAGAAGAGGATTTTGTCAGATATTTTACCAAAGTCTATGTTAAACCAAATGCTCTCTTTATTCAAAAATTATAAATATTCTAATGGATGATGGGTGCCAGAAATGTGAAATTGTATTTAATATATATTTAGATTTTGGTAATCCATTTTTATGATTTAAGCATGTGAATTAAGAAACAGTAGTGCTTTGATTCACTCTCTGACTCATTTTATGACTGTAGATAAATAACAATGCACAAAATATCTAGACAGTCCTAGTAAATGCTTTTGACTTGACATGTTATGTCACTTTGCTATCTTCTATCTTGTTTATTCTGACAAAAAGGAGTCCTAAATATACATAAATAATATACATGCATTTTTCTGTAGATCTTATCTTTATATATTTCAAACATTGTATCCTTTATTGAAGGAACACAGTAAGATAAAAGGTTAGCAAGCCACAAATACTGGTAAATAATTACTAATTTTATTAGACCATTGACGGTTCATATTTTCTTTAAACATAAGTGAAGATTATTTTAGGAGTCTTCTATGTATACAACATATTATCTTATTTTTTTAATCTTTTAACAAACACTTCACGAAGAGCATTGAGCTTGTTATAACTGACAGGATTATTTGGATTTCTGAAATAAGTTGCATTAGTAATTAAAAATGTATTTATGGATGTGCATACAAAATTTCTGAGTATATTATAACTGAAAAGAATATAACTGTATTTTTAAATGTTTTTATCTACGTTTAGCAAAACTTTATTTTAATTATTAATGAAATATAGTTGATTTTCAAAGTTGTATTAATTCCTGCTGTACAGCAAATTGATTCAATTATACATGCATATACATTTATTTTTCATATTATTTTCCATGATAGTTTATCACAGAATATTTAATATACTTCCCTGGGGCCATACAGTAAGACCTTGTTGTTTATCCATTCTATACATAATAGCTTACATCTGCCAATTCCAAACTCCCATTCTATCCCTCCTCCAACCTCTCCCCCTTGCCAACCACAAGTCTGATATTGTGTTTTTGAGTCTGTTTTCTGTTGTGTAGATAGGTTCATTTGTGACACATTTTAGATTTCACAAATAAGTGATATCATATGGTCCTTGTCTTTCCATTTCTGACTTACTTTGCTTGGCATGATAATATCTGGGTCCATCTACATTGCTGAAAATTAGCAAGATTTCAAATAGCAACTTATGATTATACATCATAATTAATGAACTATGTTCATCTGAGTGTTCTCTAAGCAATGTTTGGTTATTGCTTCAGTATTGTTCAATATTTTATTGAAAGAAGATTCTACCTTATTATAATACAACAGATTCATTTAGATATTATTTGGTTGGAGAAATTCAGGATGATTATATGCTATTTCATATGTTTATCATGTAACGTCCTTGGGAAGCATGAAATAAACATGTATTTAAGAGGATAATAATAACCTTATTGAAGATGTAAATATACTTTTCCTGGTCCTGTTTGTGATATAAATAGTTGTAGTGCAGCCAGTAAAAAATATGATTTTCCATGCTTCATACTGCTTTCTCTAATAGACTTTCCATGCTGCTACTCCAAATAATCATAAGATTTTTTCAAAAAAGGAAATGAAAAACTTAATTAGTTGTTTTCATTATAAAGAAGATTCATATTTTATAATCTTATATCATAATTTTGAAAAAAATAAAAACATTAGCACATCAAAAAATCAGTGCCAAAAACACAGATCAGTAAGTTCAGTTCAGTCTCTTAGTTGTGTCTGACTCTTTGCAACCCCACAGACTGCAGAAAGCCAGGCCTCCCTGTCCATCACCAACTTTCGGAGTTTACTCAAATTCATGTCTATTGAATCATTGATGCCATCCAATCATTTCATCCTCTGTCATCCCCTTCTCCTCCCACCTTCAATCTTTCCCAGCATCAGGGTCTTTTCAAATGAGTCAGTTCTTTGCATCAGGTGGCCAAAATATTGGAGTTTCAGCTTCAGCATCAGTCCTTTCAATGAATATTCAGGACTGATTTCCTTTAGGATGGACTGATTGTATCTCCTTGCAGTCCAAGAGACACAGTTATGGGAGGGGAAATTTCCATTTGTCTGCTACTGTTCTGAATCATGTAAGATTTACCAAATTAATATTTCTCCATTTCCATTGTTCTTTGCTCTTTGTGTGAGTAAATGGAAATAAATTCATTTATATAATATATTTAAAATAAGTTCTGATTAATTTCATTAAGATATAAAGCTAAGGAAGTTCATATGCCACAGTTTGCCTGATCAGCCTGATGGATGCCCCTTTTTAAGTCATAGATGTAAGATGCTGTTGAATATCACAGATTTATATTTGAATGGATCCTGGTGTAAGTCCTATTTCTCTATTGATTATTAAAGTGAGATAAATCATCTTTTAAGAATAATGTATCTGTTCTTTTATGTCATGTTATTTTTAGTGAAATGAGAAAAATTATCTGTGGAAATATTTGGAAACAGTAAAATTATTTATATAATTTAGTTATTAAAATTAAGAAAGACTCATGTTAGAAGAAACATTAACATGCACTCTCCGTGTCCCTCTGTCTTTTTTTTCTGTCTCTTCCCTTTGGTTAAACAATTAAATTATATGTTGTGTTTATGACTGCAAATCCATTGGTGTCAACTAGGGACTGTAATAATGTTGAGTTTATGGGTGTAACAGCTGATGCTTCCTCTCTTAGAACCTAATATATGCATCAATCTAGAATACTATAGCTTCCTAACTACTCTAATCAATTTATTTCTTATCTTAATAACTATGAATCTATCAGTTTTTTGCATTTCCTGATGGTCAATTCTGTTCCTCGCTGCTTCTGAAATACTTAGTATTCACTTTTTATTTGTACTTTTTTGATCCTTATTTGTTTAATTTAGCCAACAATCTTTCTTTTCAACCCATTTATTGTTTCTTTGCATCATTGCTGAACATTTCATCCCTTACTTAAGAATTTTATTTCCTTATTTTTGCTATTGTTCTTTTACACACCCAGAATAGAATTAAGAACACTCAGAAAGTTTTGCTCTTTTCTTTAAGGATAAAAGGTTATTCTATTTGCAGGAATATCAGGGCAAGATCAGAAAAGAAAATTTAGTTGCAAAGATAAAAGATCTTCTACAGCAATAATAATAATAAAAGATGATTTACAAATTTGGCCTCAAATGTCCATTTCTCTATTTAGTTACTACCTTGTGACTTTTTCTAAGTAATTGATCTTTTACAAATGGAATATAGCTTTTCATAAGTAAAAATATCCCTATCTTATGATGATGTTTTGACCATTAGGCAAAGTCATATTTGATGGCATATAGCTAAAAATCAACAAATTATAGATGTGTTTTCAAGCTTTGGGGGTAAAAGTTTGAAAAAAAAAAAAAGCCTTCCTTATACTACTCATGTTATGATTGAAATAGCAGGATAGAGGCTTCCTAGGTGACTCAGCAGTAAAGAATCCACCTGCAATGCAAGAGATACAGGTTTGATCCATGGGTCAGGAAGATACCCTGGAGAAATAAATGGCAAGCCACTCGAGCATTTCTGCCCAGGAAATCCCAGAGATGGAGGAGTCTGGCGAGCTACAATCCACAGGGTCACAAAGAGTTGGACATGACTTATGGACTAAACAACAACAACAAATATCACAGCTTATCCAGTCTGTGATTTAATTATGTCCAACTTTTAAAACAATACTTTTGGTAATGTTACAGATGTGTATGTCCAGCAAGAAGGAAACAGGGATTAGATCTTCTCCTGTTTACCTACAAGGAGAAGGATTATGTTACTAGTCTTAGCCTTCCTCACAAGTTTCTGCCATTAGAGAAGCTTATGTGAAAGCCCAGCTATAAATAACAGTGTAGCTTCAATTTTCTTTGACCTTCACATATCTACAAAGGTTTACTTTTGGGTCAAACCAATTGTCCATGTTCATGGGTACATCTAGAATTTTGTTGTCCTTGTGTAGGCTTGCTCTCAAATATCTTGCACTCCAGTAGCATGTGCTTATAATCCCTTTATTTTCATTTCAATAATGTCATTGTTTGAACAACTACCAGCTTAGACCATTATGTGACCAGTAACTTTTTCATTTTCTAATAACTTTTCAACTTAAATCTGCTTTCATTTGCTTCCCTTTCTAGTGATAGTCCTATACAAGCTGAATATTCATTTTGCTGTGCAAGAATAAAAATCACTATTCACATTATTTCAGTCTCTAAAATAATTCAAAATACACTGATTTTTTTTTTGAGTATTCTATATTTTTATTTGTCCTGGCTTCAAAAAACTGGAACAAAATTTTGCAAGTTTGTTGAATATTTTATAATTCTCAGTTTATACTCATTACCCTAGGGATACTACCAAAGTGTTTTTTTCTTTGCCACAGAAATTTTAGGTCTGTGTTTGAAGACATAAATCTATAGGATCAAATTTATTGGATACATGTAAATATTCTCCACAGCTTTTAAAATGTGAAAAATTCACCTAAAATTAACTCAAAATATTTCCGGTAACTTCTAAAAAATTTATCCCATTATAAACTTATTTACTAATTTTTTACATGTGAAATATTGTTAATCATGTACAGCAAATTAAAATACTTCTGAATATCATGATTTTCTGAAGCTATATTTCTAACACTTAAATAATAGTTATAGGAAAATATAGCAAATAGAAATTCTTCAAGTTTTCTTTTGAAAAATATATCAGGAATCACATAATATTATGCCAATATTTTATGCTTTGCTTGACTTTTAATGATCAGTATTAATCATGTATTTAAGTTCATTTGAGTTGAACTTAAGTTGAGTTCACTTCAGTCACATTCGACTTCAGTTGAGTCACTCAGTCATGTTCGACTCTTTGCGACCCCATGAATTGCAGCACGCCAGGCCTCCCTGTCCATCACCAATTCTCGGAGTTTATCCAAACCCATGTCCATCCAGTCAGTGATGCCATCCAACCATCTCATCCTCTGTCATCCCCTTCTCTTCCTGCCCTCAATCTTTCCCAGCATCAGGGTCTTTTCCAATGAGTAAGCTTTTAGAATGAGGTGGCCAAAGTATTGGAGTTTCAGCTTCAACATCAGTCCTTCCAATGAATACCCAGGACTAATCTCCTTTAGAATGGACTGGTTGGATCTCCTTGCAGTCCAAGGGACTCTCAAGAGTCTAATCCAACACCACAGTTCAAAAGCATTTTTGTATTTAAGTACATATTATAAAAATGTTTGCCATAATGTTGTACTCTCATTCTGCATATACTTTATCTGCCTCTTGCGATAAACAAAGACAAATTATTTTTAAACTTATACAAGTCTATGTTTTCGCACCCTAGCTAACATTTCTGTTTTAACACTTAGTCACACAGTAACAAAGATGGATGTAATCCCTGTACAGCCATTTGCCATCTGGTTAAGCAAATACACTTAAAGATACTCCTGCAATTGTGATCAAGAGACAGCAAATCTAAGAGCAGGCAGTGCTTGGACTCTAAAATGATGATTGTACAGCTGTAGTTGGCATCATTAGAGACTAATAAAATCTTTATGTTCCGTTTGGATGGCACGGACCTTTATCAAAGAGAAGCTCAAATAGCTAAATAACAAAGAAATGATCCATTTAGCAGTTGTTTTAAATTTAAGACAGATAATAGAACTCCTAAGTCATAATTGGTTTTTAACATTGGAAAGATTGTTTTCAAGTTCAGTCTCCCATTCTAACAGTTTTAACTTCTCACCTTACTATAATTCTTTGATTATGATTTTGCTTCTCCTAATGTTGCTATCAATATAAATTTAAAGGCATCACATAATCCTCAACAGTTAAACCACTGGATTATCACAATGCTTTCATACTATTTTTAATTAAATACACAATAAAAAAATCACTAAATATATTTGGCTTAGCAAAAAGGATGAGCAAGCAGACATATGCTTTTGTTTTCTTACATAATTTGAAACTATTTCTAACATTGGATATTTATTATGTATTCTGTTAACAGGGTAATTCCTAAGTACCTTTATAAGGTCTATTAAAGTAGAACACATGAGCACAATATACTTTTGACTGATTTATAGTATCAGCAGTAATTCCTTAGATATGATCGCTAAGAATTTACAGAGCTCATACTGAAATCAGCAATTTTTATTAATTGATATTCTTTCTTATCTCTAAAGACTCAATAATCTTGATGCCAAAATATTTTAATCATGTTCCAGATTGGAGGGGGAAATTAGCTTTTTATTTCTACAAACTTAAACATTAGCTAGATTTTGCTAGGGAGTGCCTGCAGAGAGTAAAGTCTATCTGTTGTAGAAAAAGAGATGTGTTTTACTCCTATATCTCAAGGCTATGTTATAAAATCATCCAGGCTAGGGGCTACTATACAGTTTTTAGCTTCAGAATTTTACATGAAGAGGATATTACTATTCATTTAACTCAGCCTTGTGTTCATGCATGAAGAAATGTAAGTCTTAGACAAGTGTTTGGATAAAGTTGCACAGTAAGAGGTGAAACATAGGTTACTGTCAAGCCTCCTTAACTCCAGAGTCCCACTTCCTTTCCATTACACTATGAACCTATTTTAGTCCTAGCTTTAGAAAAAAATCAGGTCTCTTTGACACAGTCCTGTAACTACTAGACCACCATCTACAATCATTTAATATATTATTTGAGCAATTCATACAAAGAACTGTTTTGTTGATTTTAATGTATCTGCCTATGAACAAAGAAATATGTGATATTTCCAAATGGAGTTGTGTGTGGATCACAGTAAACTGTAGAAAATTCTGAAAGAGATGGGAATACCAGACCACCTGACCTGCCTCTTGAGAAACCTGTATGCAGGTCAGGAAGCAACAGTTAGAACTGGATATGGAACAGCAGACTGATTCCAAATAGGAAAAGGAGTACATCAAGGCTGTATATTGTCACACTGCTTGTTTAACTTATATGCAGAGTACATCATGAGAAACGCTGGGCTGGAAGAAGCACAAGCTGAAATCAAGATTGCTGGGAGAAATATCAATAACTTCAGATATGCAGATGACACCACCCTATGGCAGAAAGTGAAGAAGAACTAAGAGACTCTTGATGAAAGTGAAAGAGAAGTAAAAAAGTTGGCTTAAAGCTCAACATTCAGAAAACTAAGATCATGGCATCTGGTCTCATCACTTCATGGGAAATAGATGGGGAAACAGTGACGGACTTTATTTTTTGGGGCTCCAAAATCACTGCAGATGGTGATTGCAGCCATGAAATTAAAACACACTTACTCTTTGGAAGGACACTTATGACCAACCTAGACACCATATTCAAAAGCAGAGACATTACTTTGCCAACAAAGGTACGTCTAGTCAAGGCTATGGTTTTTTCAGTAGTCATGTATGGATGTGAGAATTGGACTATAAAGAAAACTGAGCGCCAAAGAATTGATGCTTTTGATCTGTGGTGTTGGAGAAGACACTTGAGAGTCCCTTTGACTGCAAGGAGATCCAACTAGTCCATCCTAAAAGAGATCAGTCCTGGGTGTTCATTTGAAGGACTGATGTTGAAGCTGAAACTCCAATACTTTGGCCACCTCGTGCGGAGAGCTAACTCATTTGAAAAGACTCTGATTCTGGGAAAGACTGAGGGCAGGAGGAGAAGGGGATGACAGAGGATGAGATGGTTGGATGGCATCACCAACTCGATGTACATGGGTTTGGGTAGACTCTGGGAGTTGGTGATGGACAGGGAGGCCTGGCGTGCTTTGATCCAGAGGGTTGTAGAGTCGGACACGACTGAGCGACTGAACGAGACACACATGTATGGTGTATATTTATACTATATCTCATATTGAATGTGAAGTTTCTATAAGGAAGAAATTCATTTTCAAGAGTGTGCTCATTACTTAGTAAAGCTCTCTTGGCTCTATCAGTGCCTGTCAAAAGTAAATCATAGCTTAGAGGACTCAATCATAATACTAGCTCAAATGCACAAGGCATTTACTAAGTGACAGGTGTAACAGGGAAGAACCTTTCTATATAATTAAAAGTTATTCTATGACCATATCATCCTGAATGCACCCAATCTCATTTGATCTATTACAAGTTATTCACTAAAGGGAAGTTGTCTGTAAGCTTCTGTAATGACCCACCTTTGGGAACCCTGCTTCTAGGTAGAGAGCATTAAGCTAAATAACTGTTATTTAACTTATAGGAAACATCCTGACCAAACCTACTTGTAAATAGCTGCAGGAAGGAAGAAATTAACACCTCCCTTCCAGAGTCTGGCTGGAACCAGGACTCTCCTCTTAACATAAAAGAAGCCTGAATTCTAACCAGGGGATGATGCTTCTTTGGAACACTAACCCACCATCTTCTTGGTCCATTGGCTTTCCAAATAAAATTGCTATTCCTTGTGCCCACATCTTGTCTCTTGACATATTGGCCTGTAGTGCAGGGAGCAGTAGAAGCTTGGGTTCCATAAGAAAGGCATTATGCTTTCAGAGTTACAGTTATGCTCTTCATAGTGTTCAAACTGCACAATAACCCTCCTGGGTAGGTATTGATTTTATGTCCCTTTTGCAGATAAGAAAATTCAGACTTGAATGTTTGACTAACATTTCCAAGGTCTCATAGATAATAAGTTGCAGAAGCAAATATGCAGATATAATCTGACTCCAATGACTGTTCTTTAAACCACTTGGCCACACTGCATCTCATTATTACACTAGAAATGCCATTTCTTCTGCATGAATAAGAAAAAATCTATTGTTATAGCTCTTTCTACCTTTCAAAGAAGCATTAATTTAAAGAAAAAGGCTATTATACCTCATGTCCTTTTATTTGGAAACAGCTTTAAATGAGACATGATTCACAGTTAACTGAGGAGCTCAATTAAATAGGAAGATTTTCCACACATTAGTGAGTAGCAAAGACAGAAATTAAGCCAATCTTCTGATTTTAAGTCCAGAGCTATTTCAACTAGAGATATATTAAGCTGTACTTATATAGATTTTTTGATTTGCCCGAGCAACTATCCATAGCTGTTGTAAATGTGATATTATATACAATAGTTTAGAGCAGCAAGAAGCAGCAAATAACATAATAGAGTTAATTATTTTAATTTACTTTGGAGTAAACTTACATTTGTGCAAGTCACCATGATAAAGAAAAAGGTTTTTACAAATCATGTTGTTTAATTCTCACTTAAGGCTGCAAGGATTACTTTCACATATCACAGTGTTTTTTGTACATCCTAGTCATTGACCAGAGAACTGTTGGCTTTTAGGTGGCAGTGGTGGGATTTATAGCAACTATTCTGGACTTCAGAGGTTGTACTTTCTAGTAACTGCAAACAAGAATACAGAGGAGAATTTCTGCTGCTTTCCTTTTAATGCTATTTTCCCTCAGATATATGACACTAGTGGGTTTTAGCAATGCCACCTGGACCACAGAGAGTAATAGTTTCTTCTTCCACCTATATGGTTATGGAAATTTACAGTTGAAATATAGTACTTGTCTAGGTAATTAATTCATCAAGCATTAGTTTAGCCTTAATCTTTTTGATGAAGTCTTCCCTGGTGGCTCAGACAGCAAAGCATCTCCCTATAATGCAGGAGACTCAGATTCGATTCCCTGGGTTGGAAAGATCCTCTGGAGAAGGAATGGCAACCCTCTCCAGTACCCTTGCCTGGAAAATCCCGTGAAAGCAGGAACATGGTAGGTAGGCCACAGTCCATGGGGTCACAAAGACTCGGACATGACTAATTAACTTAAGGACATAAGGAATATTTTTGATATGTTTTCATGACTTCTGAATTCCATAATGATGCTAAATTCTTAAAAATACTGCCAATAAAAATATAAACACTTTTTGATATCTTCATTGTTTTGCTATCTAAACTGTTTCTTTCCTGATTAATGGTAAAATTTATAGATTACGTGTTTTGTAACTATTGAATTACATGCAAATTTATTTTGATTTTCAATGATTGAAATAAATGAAACTATTTTGTAGGTAAAATGATGAAATATTAGAAATTTCTAATGCTTCAAACTGATAATATTTTATTTTCCAAATATTTATGCTAAACTTTGCTATCAGGTAATACTTTCTCTAATTTTCCTCCACCAATATATTAATGCTTTGTGAAATTTTTAATATAACTGCTGGAGAGATGTTTACCTCTCCATCACACAAACACACACACACACAAATTAGACAATATACAACTGGGAAAAATTCATGTCTTCCATGTTGTTTTATAAAATATTAGTAATTACTTCTTATTCATTAATAAATATTAAGTTATAATATATATAATGAAGTTTATATCTAATAATGTTGTATCTGAGAAAGCTGATAAAACATGAACATTTTAATACTGTAAATCCAAAAAACTATTATATTTTTCAAATTAGGTAATTAGATGTTTACATAATTTCATGAAGAGAATTTTATGAAAATTAAAAGTTGTATTTTTATTCCACAAGACTTTTTGGACTATAGAGAATTTTATTTTGTATACTTACACTCTACATTTTTATTTTTAGTGTGAAAGCATAAATCAGTCAGTCATGCACTCTGTGAAATGTATTTTAAAACAGTATATACACATTATGTATATTTACATTAAAAATAGCATATGTATACTTTTAAAAATAGTAATAGCATATGCATACTTTTAAAAATAGAAAATACATATTAATATTTTATATTTTAAAAATATAACCCAAATATTTGAATTCAACTGCATTATACTGTTTATGAAATAAAAATATTAAAGAATAAATTACACTTTTCATTCTATATTTGCAAGGAATTCATTTATATTTTATAGCTATCCATCAGATAGTTAAGCTTTCTAACAGGCAAGACTACCATACTTGTTTTAGGGAAAAACCTTTTCTTTTTCATTACCAAGCTATTATTTAGAAACTGTATGTTCACAGAAAAAATGAGCACATAGTGCAGAGAAGTTCATCTACCCACCATTTCCCACATTCCCTGTTATTAATAACACCTTGCCTTAGCATGGCGCACTTTTTGCAATTAATAAGCTGGTAGTGGTGGCTCAGAGGGTAAAACACCTACCTGCAATGCGGGAGACCTGGGTTCGACCCCTGGGTAGGGAAGATCCCCTGGAGAAGGAAAAGGCCAGTCCGGTACTCTTGCCCAGAAAATACCATGGACTGAGAAGCCAGGTAAGCTACATTCCATGGGGTCACTAAGAGTAGGACATGACTGAGCCACTTCACTTTCAGTTTTCAGTGATACATTATTATGACACTATTATATACTGAAGTCTATACTTATATTAAGGTTTACTCTTTGTGTCTATGGGTTTATGGGTTTTGGTAAATGACAATATCATACAGAATGAATAGCTTCAGAGCATTAAAAGTCCCTTACAGTTCACTCATTCATCTCTAAAACCTTGACAAGCCGAATCCTTATATTTTCTCAACAGTTTCTACCCTTCCAGAATATCATATAGCTGGAATCATAAGAGTGCTTTCAGACTGCCTTTCTTGTTTAACATGCATTTAAGCTTTCTTTATGTCTTTTTATAGCTTGATAACTTTTTTATTTATACTGTTTTTATTTTATGTATATACATATTTATTATTATATCAGATGGCTTCAGCAATACGTAAACCATGAACTTCCAGATGTTCAAGCTGGTTTTAGAAAAGGCAGAGGAACCAGAGATCAAATTGTCAACATCCGCTGGATCATCAAAAAAGCTAGAGAGTTCCAGAAAAATATCTATTTCTGCTTTATTGACTATGCCAAAGCCTTGACTGTGTGGATCACAATAAACTGTGGAAAATTCTGAAAGAGATGGGAATACCAGACCACCTGACCTGCCTCTTGAGAAAACTGTATGCAGGTCAGGACACAACAGTTAGAACTAGACATGGAACAACAGACTGGTTCCAAATAGGAAAAGGAGTATGTTAAGGCTGTATATTGTCACCCTGCTTATTTAACTTATATTCAGAGTACATCATGAGAAACGCTGGGCTGGAAGAAGCACAAGCTGGAATCAAGATTGCCGGGAGAAATACCAATAACCTCAGATGTGCAGATGACACCACCCTTATGGCAGAAAGTGAAGAGGAACTAAAAAACCTCTTGATCAAAGTGAAAGAGGAGAGTGAAAATGTTGGCTTAAAGCTCAACATTCAGAAAATGAAGATCGGGGCATCTGGTCCCATCACTTTATGGCAAATAGATGGGGAAACAGTGTAAACAATGGCTGACTTTATTTTTCTGGGCTCCAAAATCACTGCAGATGGTGATTGCAGCCATGAAATTAAAAGATGCTTACTCCTTGGAAGGAAAGTTATGACCAACCTAGACAGCATATTAAAAAGCAGAAACATTACTTGGTCAACAAAGGTCCATCTAGTCAAGGCTATAGTTTTTCCAATGGTCATGTATGGTTGTGAGCTTTGGACTATAAAGAAAGCTGAGCACCTAAGAATTCAGGCTTTTGAACTGTGGTATTGGAGAAGACTCTTGAGAATCCCTTGGACTGCAAGGAGATCCAACCAGTCCATCCTAAAAGAGATCAGTCCTGGGTGTTCATTGGAAGGACTGATGTTGAAGCTGAAACTCCAATACTTTGGCCACCTGATGTGAAGAGCTGACTGACTTGAAAAGACCCTGATGCTAGGAAAGGTTGAGGGCAGAAGGAGAAGGGGACAACAGACAATAAGATGGTTGGATGGCATCACCAACTCTATGGACATGGGTTTGGGTAGACTCCGGGAGTTGGTGATGGACAGGGAGGCCTGGCGTGCTGCGGTCCACGGGGTCACAAAGAGTTGGAGCAACTGAGCGACTCAACTGAACTGAACTGATTATATATGTTATGGACTTCCCTGGTCGTGTTAGTGGTAAAGAACCTGCCTGTCAATGGAGGAGTCATAAGAGACCCAGATTCAATTGCTGGGTCGGGAAGTTCCCCTGAAGAAGGAAATAACTGTCCACTTCAGTATTCTTGCCTGGAGAATCCCATGGAAATGAGAGCCTGGCAGGTTACAGTCCATGTGTTCACAAACAGCCGGACATGACTAAGCAACTAACACACACACGCACACACACACACATGCACACATACACATACAAAATGGTGACCTCCCTGAGGGCTCACACCAAGGGACACCTCCCAGGACTGCTGTTGCCAGTGCGCCAGTCCCTAGGTGAGCCACGGCTGACGCACACCTCTGCAAGAGACCTTTCAACCCTAACAGGTAGATCTGGTTCAGTCTCCTATGTGGCCACTGGTTTTTTCCCCTGGGTCCTGGTGCACACAAGATTTTGTATGTGCTCCCCAACAGTGGAGTCTCTATTTTCCCCAGTCCTGTGGAAGTCTTGCAATCAAATCCTGCTGGGCTTAAAAGTTAGATTCCTTGTGGGTTCCTAGTTCCTTTGCTAGATCCCCCAGGCTGGGAAGCCTAAAGTGGGGCTTAGAACCTTTAGAACAGTGAGAGAACTTCTTTGGTACTTTTCTTCTCCAGTTTGTAGGTAGCCCATCCGTCAATAAGGGATTAGATTTTATTGTGATTGTGCCCGTCCTACTGTCTCTTTTGGGTCTACTTCTGGGTCTTTTGAAGTGGGGCATGTTTTCTTTTTTTCTTTTTGTAAGTCCCAGTATCCTCCTGTCAATGGTTGTTCAGGAGATAGTTGTGATTTTGGTGCACTAGCAGGATAATTTCCTTCTACTCTGCATCTTTTTTTTTTAATTGGAAGATAATTGCTTTACAATATTATGTTGGTTTATGCCATACATCAACATGAATAATCCATAAACATACATATGTCCCCTTCTTCCTGTATTGCTTTCCCATCTCCCTCACAACCCATCCTCTAGGTTTCCATGGAGCACCAAATTTGAGCTCCCTGCATCATACAGCAAATACCCACTAGCTATCTCTTTTGCATATGTTAATATATGTTTTTAGTGCTACTCTCTCTCTTCCCCCACTGTGTCCACAAGTCTGTCTCTATATCTGTGTCTCTATTGCTGGCTTCCAAACAAGTTCAGCAGTTATCACCTTTCTAGATTCCATATATATGCATTAATATATGGTATTTGTTTTTTCTCTGTCTGACTTACTTCACTCTAAGTAATAGGCTCTAGGTTCATCTACCTCATGAGAACTGACTCAAATGCATTGCTTTTTATGGCTGCTACTCCACCATCTTGAATCAATCACCCATTGACCTGTTTAATATACTAATAATCTGTAAGCTAGAGTATTTTTTTCTCTTTACTACAGTTATAAAGAAAGTGTTTTGCATTTTTAATACATAATATTGTAAATGATCAGGCAAGGGAAACTATACATATTTAAATAATAGACAAAAGGCAATAGGGCTAAATTTGAATAGAGCAGTGTTTTTTCTTTATTTTCATCTTCAGTGAGTTTATATCATTAGTTAAATTGAGGATGAAAGGATTAAGATACAAAGCTTTATTAATTTCCAAAAGAATATTTTTGTGGATATATTTAATTGTTGCTATTCTCATACCTATCTTAGCTTCTGCTAGCTTGTCCAATAATACTGGTTTTGATAGCTGCTTTTAGATGTTTGAAGGGTGAGGTCTAATTAATCATCAAAGTCAAGCCCCTCACCCTTGCAAGAGTTGACAGTAGACTATATTAAACACCTCTGAGAATTTTATTGTTGGATTTTTTAATAGGTGTTATTCCTACAGGACATCACATCCCAAGATCTAACACTTTTTTTTCATAAATGTCATTTTGTTTGATCAGGTTATTGTTACCTATAGTTTTCTCTCAATCTATGTGGCATCACTTCCAATGAAGTTTAAAAAATGCTATTGATGTGACTAGCCCCAAGTGTTCTATTCAAATATAATTTTCATTTCCTTTGGCATAAAGAGATAATTAAACAAACTTTCTTTTCTAGACCCCTCAAAAGCCATTGCACCTCTGTCTCATAAAAATAAGAAAAATGAGAAACACTTTTTTCATTTATTTCCTCATTTTTAATTACTTGAAAAGTTATTTCATTCTTTTTTCCACCACTACTCTTTTGAAAGTATAAATTATAAAACATCCTTGTTATAACTGTATTACAATTTTAGTGAAATGTATGTTTTCACAATTGCTGTCCTATAACATAAACTTTAGGTATCTCAAGACTTATTTTAAAAAATAATTTTTATCAAAAGCCAAATAGTTCAATTATTGAAGTCACATAGGATTTTCCTAGAAATTAGAATCAACATTTACTGAGGGTCCTTGGAACATTTTTAGTGCTTAATTATAAACAATTCCCTTTCAGGGATATAGTATATGGATTTTCCAAAGTATATTTAGTCTTTTTTTTTTCCTCCAGATGTATATAATACATAGATCAATCACTAATTAACAGAAATTCAGATACTACATGTCCTTAGCCACCAAATGCTTCAAGTCTCCAGTCCTTCCCTCCACCATGTAAAGTTAGTAGGAGGTGAAAGGCAATATTATAACAATAAATTACTAGAAAAAAAATCAAGAAACAAGTTTGTGGGGAAAAAAATTTAGGAAAAAGAAAAACTTCCTTGTATATTCTAAAATACATTCTAATAGTCCCATTATGGAAAAAAAAAAAAAATCCACTCCTTTTTCTTTAATCTCAAATTCTAAAACTTGAAGATATATATTTTTCTCAACTGGCACTAGGACTTCCAGACTGTTTCCTTAGGCACTCACAAGCAAACTCAATTTCCATGAATTCTGTCACTTCCAAACTCACAAACCTTGGCATGCGGACACCAATCCTAGGGTGGATTTACAGGTGCACAGCGTGAATGTGGCGATGCCGTGGCTTCAGACAATTAAGGAATCAAGAACAATAACTGCTGCTGCTAAGTTGCGTCGGTTGTGTCCAACTCTGTGCGATTCCATAGACGGCAGCCCACCAGGCTCCCCCGTCCCTGGGATTCTCCAGGCAATAACACTGGAGTGGGTTGCCATTTCCTTCTCCAATGCACGAAAGTGAAAAGTGAAAGTGAAGTCGCTCAGTCTTGTCCAACTCTTAGCGACCCCATGGACTGCAGCCCATCAGGCTCCTCAGTCCATGGGATTTTCCAGGCAAGAATACTGGAGTGGGTGCCATTGCCTTCTCCAGGGGATCTTCCCGACCCAGGAATCTAACCCAGGTCTCCCACATTGCAGGCAGACGCTTTACCGTCTGAGCCACCAGGGAAGCCTTTGTAGAATATGAGTATAAAGCAAATAAGACACATTTACTTTGAGAGAAGATTATGATGAAAATTCATGAATATGTATGACTTAGATAAGCAGAAAAACCGACAAGATGCTAGTTTTTGTATTGATGTGAAGGCTCTGGGGATGCACTGGTAGGTAGAAATGAAGCCTTTAATTTTTGCCCCAATGCTCAAAATGAAGAAAACGTGGTGGAGTGGGCTGGCAGAGTCCTGACCAAGATTCACTAACCAGAGGAAACACTGAGTAACCAAAGTGCAACCAAACAGAAAAGAAGGAGAATGGACAAGTTTCTTCAGACACAGAATGTACCTGAGCCTGGAATATTCTGGGAGACCCACTTTTGGACAACGTTTTAACCTGATTTTGGCACATGAACTCTGAAATCAGAGCCCAACCTGTGTAGCCTGTGGTAAGATCAAAGAGTCAAAACTTCTAGACTTCTAGGTTCATATAAAAGATCTTACTATAGGAGAATAGAAAAGGGATCTGTGTGTTCTGATTATGAGACATATCTAAGTACCCAAAGAAATGGCAAGAAGCCAACCAGAGCAAAATCTTATGAATGCTCACTGCTATCATTAATAACAATCAGGGTTCCTTCTTTATTACTAGTTGCTGATGTTTCCATGAGAGGACTGCCCAGCTTTCAAAAGTGGGAAAAGGATAGCGAGAGAAGGCAAAGCCATTTGAGTCAAGTGCTTTTGTGAAAAGAAGATGAGTTTATGATGAAGTAAAAGGCTCTAGCTCAGGTTGCTTTATTCACCTAGTTTGATTGAAAATAGATTGAAACAGAGCCTGCTTTTTATGCACTTGACAGTTTGGTCCTCTTGGGCTTTTCTTAAGAATCAGACATAGAGAATGAACCTGTGGACACAGCAGGGGAAGAAGAGGATGGGATGAATTGAGACAGTAGCATTGAAACATATATTTTTTCATATGTAAAATAGATAGCTAGTGGGAAGTTGCTGTATGATTCAGGGAGCTCAACCTGAAACTTTGTGACAACCTAGAGAGGTGGGGTGGGAGGAGGGGAGGGAGGCTAAAACAGGAAGGGACATATATATATATATAATTACGACTGAATGATTCCCGTTGTATGACAGAAACCAGCACAACATTGTAAAGCAATTTTCCTACAATTAAAAAGAATAAAATGAATTTTAAAAAAAGAAAGAAAGAAACAGAATCAAGAGGTTTTGGGGTTGTAAATGGGGGCAATGCCTTGGCCTCTTTTGAAAGCCATAAAGTAACAAATTATTTCTATTAAGTCCACTGCTATCAAGTCTCAGAGAAAAATGGGCTGGTCTGTGCTGGGGCAGGGGACAAAGGACTGGGAGAGGGGTGAGGTGAAAAGAGACTTTGCCTCTGAGTAGCAAACCATTTTCTATATCTGCAAGTAAAATGCCTAAAAGTTTAGAATGGCCTGGAGTCAAATACACCAACATTCTGCTCTCTATTACTTGTGAGATAATGTCTGGATGTCCATATAAGATTTTTGATTAGTTATCAATTTATTTTGCATAGTATTCTGATGATGAAATAATTGGAATGCCATAGAAGGGCATGACATCATCCTGTTCTCATATATTTAAAGACATGCTTAAATGAAACTCCACACCTGCTGCTTCCTGTAGATGTAGATGCAACAGTAACATATTTACACAGGAGTCGGTGTGCAGGTTTACTGCAGAATTAACGAACAAAGCTGTTGCTATGTTGTGTACGGGCTGTTTCTGAGCTCTTGGAGATTGTGCCAATGTGTCATGTAAATGTTTCTACTTGCTAAGATTTTTAAAGGCCAAAATATGTGCTATATTATTCAAGCATATTTTTCTCCGAGATTTGAAAGTAATTTTGACATAAATTTAATTAAATCCTACACCTTACTCATAAGCTTTGTATACTGTCATCATAGTTAAATATCATAGTTATTATTCTGAGTATTGGAAAACACCCCACACCAACTTACATGTTTGTTTTTATATCACCAAAAATGCAGTCCGTCAATGTGGGTCTGTTAGTATCTCTCAAGTGAAAATTAAGCAATGGTAAGTTTTATTGTCTATATATTAACTTACACCGATATATTTATTTTGAAAATAAGTAAATCTGGGGATCCAAAAATGAATTATGGATTTGATAAGGCATAAAAACTCCACTCAAAGATAGAGCTCTAAGGCAAATGTTCTGTGCTTGTTGCGGGGTAGATTTATATCCAATGACCAGATAGATACAATGCACATGAATAGATACAAATATCATTCTCCTCCTTGTAATATTCCTTTAGTCAAAACAGGCCATGCAATACACAGAGGACATTAGATTGTCTGGGTTTGTGCATGCATGCATGAGCTTCAGCACATGCTACATCACCACACTTGTACTGGTACTCATCTGAAAGTCAAGTGAATGACCAGTATCTCCAAGGATGAAGAAGGGGACAGAATAAGGCTGAAGATGGTGAATTCTTACAAAGGACCATTTCATCCTTATTAAAACAATAGGCAATAACTTTCAAAGCTGAATGGATTAACATGCTGGATGAGAAGGTGGAATTAGTTCTTAAAACATGTCTTCTGAGGTTTAATTTCCCTGTTACTGTTTTCTGAATGTGATTGGCATTTCTTTTTGAACATTGTTCTAAGCATCCTTCCTGTCCTCTTAATTTGGGCCCCATACCCGGGAACAATAAACTGCCAAGAGAAAATAATATATATATGTCCATAAATAATGTTTGGATGTAAGGTAACACATATATAAAAATTGAATCATTTAAAAAAGATAGGTTTATTTTGACACAGAATGATTTCAATGTATCTATCAAGTACAGATGCTAATCTAACATAATATGATGAGATTTTTTTGGCAATGGGGAAAAATATTGCTAGGCATTTATTGAATAACCTAGCCACTCATCTCAGCTCAGTTGGTAAAAGTAAGAACTGTGTCATCTTCATCTTTGCATAGTGCCTTTAAAATGGGTCAGCCACAGGATTAGGTGATAATAAATGGTCATCAGCAAACGGTCCAAAAATGGTATTTGCTCATGCAAACCTATCCATACATAGGCATATCTTATTTCTGTAGATATTTTCATTAATTATTATATGAGGCCTTTTGAAAAACATTTGACACTGTGAACATTGATAAATTTAACCAAGCAATATGTAATATTGTTCCATCAATTAATTACACTAAAGTTTAATTAGATTAATCAAATGCTTGTGCATCCTTATTTTCATTAGTCCTTTCTTCCTTTCTTCAGGAAAAAATTGTTTCAAAAAGTGAGTTAAATGCCAAAAGGCCTATAAACATCCACATTGAGTCAAGCTATATTCCAACATGATTGGGAGCCAGACTGATTAAAACATATAGAATAAAGGAAATGTTTAAATAAAGGCATAAGATAGAAAATGTTTCTTTCAAATAATTTGCTTAACCAAGTAAAGCAGTTTCATTTGTCAAAGTGCATCGTGGCACAATGAACTGTTCTCAATAACATTGACTCACAGCTTGCCTATGGAATTAATAATAAAATGTTATTATCTTAAATGTATGTCAAGATAATTGCCCACTATTGTCTATTTTTAAGAGTTATCTGTCAATAGTTCCTTTTTCCTAAATAAAAATATTTTGTGTAATGTTTCCATCCTGGTGGCTGCTAATTATCAGAAAGATGGAAAGCCATTGAAGTAAAATGGCTATTGTAGACTTATATGCTTTCCAAATACTTTGGAAAGGTGTATCTTGGCTAACTAGTCTACACAGATTCAATCACTGGAAGTTTTAACTAAGAGGCACAAATGTATACCGAATGTTAGCATTAGGAAGTTAACTCAAAATATGTAATGCATTTTCCAGGATGTAGAGATAGTTGAGAATCCATTTTGGTCCAAACATAAGCTGAGCCAAAAGACACTCACTGGGAGAGCTCTGGATACTGGAGTGGGTATGCACAATAAAGCACAGATAATATCATCATATTGCCCCTAAGAGAGGCGAAAATATGGCTTTGGACTCTTCCCTCCTATATAATTCTTTCCCTGGAAAATTAAAATCATGCTTTAATCCAATTCCTTATCTTCTCAGTGCCCACTCTAACAGTTGGATGTATCTGCAGAAAAGTGCACAGCCATGAAAGAGTAATCTCACTTTAAATTTATGAGCAATTACATCACAAGAGTTGTCAGCACTTCTGGACATCCTCTGATATCCCCTGGTCTTTTCTCTCTTTCCTTGTTTATTCACAACTTTTTTTTCTTTGTTCTGAAATCTCTAAAACTTTCTTCCTTTTCAGTTTTAATTGATGCTTCACTTCTAATTTCATTAAGAAATTATAAGCAACCAGATGAGACCCACACACTTCTGTAGTATGAAATAAATCCAGCTACCTTCCCCAGAAAGGGTCTGTTCTTCCATTCATTCTGGTTAATGGATAAAGAATCCATGTTTTCATGTGTCCTTGTTGCACTGGGTCCTATTCTCTCTAAGTGGTCCAAGGGCTCTACTCTGGCAACCACCCCTCTTCCTCTTGCCCTATAAATTTCCTTCTCCATTTTGCTACCCCACTGACATGTCTCCTCAGTCATAATCTGTAGATGGTAGAGACAGAGAAATAGAGAATTTCTACATGGATTTCTGATATCTCTGCTCCTCTGTAGAGAAACACTTTTGCAGAGAGCTTCTTCTTCATTTTTGCAGCTCCTATTTCTCTCTTATCAATTCTTAACCAGAGTCAACCATGGCTTTATTCTTTCCAAATCTGTGGTCATTTACCAATCTTCATTAGCCTTGATCTCAGCCACATGTATTTCAGCTCACCATTCTGGCCTCCACAAAACTTACTTAGCTTTTGTGTATCTGCACCCTTTAGGTTTTCCTCCTGCATTGCCACTGGCTATGTATTTCTCTCCTCTGTTTTTCTTCACTTTCTGACTGGTTTGAAGGGTGAAGTACAACTAGGTTCTGTCCTCAGTTCTCTTGCTCCCCAATGTGTGCTCATCCATTGTCTATTTTATCCCTACTATAGAGTTGTTTGGTCTTGTCACTTATGATTCTTAAATGTATGGCTAGCCCATTCCGGTCCTCTTGCCTGGCAAATCCCATGGATGGAGGAGCCTGATAGGCTGCAGTCCATGGGGTCGCTAGGAGTACGACTGAGGGACTTCACTTTCACTTTTCACTTTCATGCATTGGAGAAGGAAATAGCAACCCACTCCAGTATTCTTGCCTGGAGAATCCCAGGGATGGGGGAGCCTGGTGGGCTACTGTCTCTCAGGTCACACAGAGTCGGACCCGACTGAAGCAACTTAGCAGCAGCAGCAGCAGCAGCAGCAGCAGTGATCTAAAATCTTCCTTGATTTGCAGATTTATAACCAATTGCATAAATGGCATTTTCCCTTGCTGTCTAAAAGGAATTCAAATTTAATTGTATTTAAATGTGTGTGTGTGTGTGCGTTTGTGCTGCTCACATATGTTTCCAAATTTGAGTCCCCAGTGTTTTACATTTCAGGAAATGACTTTTCACATTGCTTGTTTGCTTATCTTATTTCTTTAATTTCCATAAATCCTATGTCCAATCCACTACAAATTATTTCAGACAGTCTGATACCTTTAACCACTGGCACTTCTCTCATCTTGATTCAAACCACTATCATCTCTCTCTTGGACCCATGTGGTAAGGTCCTAACTGACCTCCTAACTTCCACCTTGCTTCTCCATAATAATGAATCCTCGGTATATGCTGAGTTGTATCCTACTCCGTGAGACCCCATGGACTGCAGCCTGCTGGGCTCCTCTGTCCCTGGGATTCTCAAGGCAAGAATATGAAGTGGGTTGCCAATTCCTCTCCTCATAGGTATCTTCCCAACCCAAAGATAGAACCCACATCTCTAACAGCTCCTACACTGGCAGATGGGTTCTTTCTAATCTAATCTAAAACACTGGACCATTTTATGTCCAATCTTGAAAAATAGTTTCTACTTAACTGTAGTACAAATGAAATTATTTTACTTATTTTTATATGAATCCACCAATAGTCTTAATTCATTATTCTGTCCTCAATCATAAATTTTGATTTCGCTCCCTGCCAAATTTTTATCTTCCTCCTGGTTCTATCACCTAACAGTAACCAAGGTTTTACCTTCATCCTTAAGTGTTACTCAAATATATTTCCACACATCCACCTGTGTATATTTGAGTCAATGGAATACTATTAAAATAAATGATGCTCATCAAAGGAAGAACTATTTAGCACCTAACATCCTGAATCATTGGAAAGAAACTGTCAAAACAGCAACAGACATTTGAATTTATATATTACCACTTTTATGTTATATGATTGTGTTAAATGATTATAAATTTTTGAAAATAACTATTGATTTATGGTAGAAATATGCCAAGTGAAAATTTCCATTTAGAAACCTAGTATTACCACAATGTTGTATGTTTAGGCCAATCTGTGGCTGGCTTTTATTTATGTTATTTTTTTTAAATTTTAATTCTAAAAAAGTCTGGAGATTAATACCTTATCCAAGAAATATACAAAATTCATTTATTTATTATTATTTTAAACTTTATTTTGTTGATATACAGTTGATTTGCATAGTTGTATTAATTTATTCTATTCACCAAAGTAATTCAATTATACATATACATTCTTTTTCATATTTTCTCCATTATTGTTTACCATAGGATATTGAATGACTTTGTTATTTATCCATGATTAATTTATTATTTGATTATTATCTATAATAATAAATTTTAGTTCAGTAGTCTTTCTACACATTGTGGACTTCAGTTCAGCCTGGTCTGCTGGTTAAACCCATTGAAAAACTTAGGAATCCATCTGTGAATTCTTTAGCTATGTCAAGAAGACAAAATACTGACAAAATGTAATCACAACTCATGTCTTGATTTCAAGATGTACCTTTAGAAAAGCATGATACGCCCGTGGCAGATTCATGTTGATGTATGGCAAAACCAATACAATATTGTAAAGTAATTAGCCTCCAATTAAAATAAATAAATTTAAATTAAAAAAAGAAAAAGAACAAAAAGAAAAACATGATACAAACAAAAAGAAATTTATACATTGATGAGAAAAACATAAGGGGACACGTGAAATGTGTCACAGCTGCCTGAACACACAACACTCAGTAAACTAAGTTCTATAACAAACAAGAAGTTGATACATAATTTAGAGCTGGATGATGTGATATCTTAAGTAAAAATCAAAATGATTAGATTTGCTTATTATTGCATCAAATTAACTTAAGTATTTAATATTTGAGTTGAATAATTTCTTACACTTTGTTTAATCAGTATCAAAAGAACAATATGGCTAATTTCTATGCCATTTTCATTGTTCTGGAAAAAGCTAAGTCTTTTTTATTCAATGTGATTTTCTCCAAATTTGTTTTTACATAACTATCTAGATGCTAATCACATTCAAACTTCTCATTTTTCCCATTTGCCTTTAAATTTTTATTATTTATAAGCTTTCAAATCTTCTCTGAAATATCTATAGGCACCCTCTCAGAGAGGTTTTTTAAAAGTGAAATATAGATCAGACTAATGGAGAAAAATTTTCAACTGCATTTTATAGAAAATTTTATCCCCAATTACATATGCTGAATGTAATCAATGGAACGTTTTTCACCATCTGGTTTTTGTAAAGAAATATCAAGAATGAAAAATCAGTTACATTGAAACATAAAAGCTGCAAAAATGTTCTTCACTTTGTAACTTGCAAGAACAGCACATTTAACATTTGAGAATTGTAAAGAAAATAAACACCATAAGTGAAGGTGTCAATGACAGGTAATAACCAATATATTTAAACAGCCACAAGATGGAAGCAAAATTATTTGAACTAATAATATGTTCTCATGGACAGTAGAAGAGTAAAATCACATTTTATTTATCATGTACTTTAAGCACAATAAGCCTATAGTAAGTCAGTGAGAAAGATGACTGGATCGATTTTCAATTACAATCAAGAAACTGATAATAAATATGTTTCTAAACTTGAGATAGTTATTTTTTTTCTTTAAGTAGTCTTATCTACAATTGGGAAACATTATGATCAATTTGTCTATCATATTATGATCTGGCAAATTTGGATCTGTAATAACTTGACCAGAGGCTTTTTATGCAACACTATAACCCAACATAAATCTAAAAGAAAATATGTGTGGCTTTCTAGATTCCAGTGTGAAAATGTATTGCAATCAAATGTTAACAGTTGTTGAAGTTTCAGTCTTAAACATAGTAATTATCTCTTATTGAGTTCTTCTATTGCCCAAGAACTGTGTTAAATGCATTATTTAATCCTTACAAATACCACAGTGAGAAATATTGATCCTCAATAATGTAAAATATTCAAATACAAATTACTATAGAAAGTAAATTTTTAAAAAACAAAGAGAAGTAAGCTATTACAGTATTATAGACTCAAATAGAAATGTTTGAAGTATATGTGTACTAAAAGAGAGCCCAGAATCCTTGATCCCTGCCTTAACTTACTGTGTGAATGTTGGCAGCCATTTTTAAAATCTTAGGTTTTGTGCCTTCTGGTTTGTTATTAAAATGAATTAATAATCTAATAGCTGTGAAAGTGTTTTGACACAATACCTGATATTTCTCATTTCTCACTGATAATATTTTAATACATTTGTTGGGTGGTCCTAATATTTAAATCCCACTCTTTTGGAGCAGTTTTCATGTTTATGTAAAATCTATCACATATCTATTATCTATGAGTGGAAGATAAACACATACAATGTTTAATGTTTACAAAATCCTTTACAGAGCTTTCAAAAATGAGAGAAGAAAAAGTATAATTTTATTAACAAATAGTGAATTTATGAGTATACACCTTATGATTCCTAATATATGTTATATATTGGCTTATACATAGGATTCTGCAGTTCACAGTTTAATTAGGGAGGAGAGTGACACAAAATTATATTCTTAACATTGATTAAAGTTCAATGCAAAATAGGAAGCTCAATTGATGCTGTAATCAAATCAGAAAATTTTAATATACACCAACTGAAATTCAGGGGATTAATAAAATTAGTTTTGAGGTTGTGGGGACAGGATGCATTCAGAGGAATTGAAACTTCTGAGTGTCAGTATTTTGTCCAAGTTATTAATTTCACTACCAATCTGTAATTTCATTTACCTAATACTGACTAAAAGCAAAGCAGAACAGAACAGAGCAAACAAGCCAACATCTGGGTACTCTTTTCCAAAAGTTGATATATTCATCAACATAATTATTTTACAAGAAATGACATACAAGCCTGTTTCAATTTAAAACAAAACCTTTACACAGATTCCCTATCCCTCCCTCCAAAAAAGGAAATCTAAAATCCCACATATATTAGCACAGAACATTTACTTATATATTTTAAAATATCATTGGCAGCCTAGTTTTCTAGCCTCTGTTCTCTAACCTCTGCCTTAAAAAATAATAATAATCAGGTAAGAGAATCGACCGATTAATCAGTTAGCCAAATGAAATGTGAATGTCTCTCTAGATTATACCAAAGAAAAAGACACCATGTCAGATTTCATTCAAATCGCGCACAAAGAGGTATAAAAAAGCATATTTCCCAAGTTGTTATTGTTTGTGATTCACATTTAAGTGCACAGAACATTTGCCTTTATGGCAGTTTTATTCTCAGAGAGTAAATGGCAAAAGAGTTTCTGTTCGATTGATTTTCTCATAAAAGGTTAATTCCGTACTCTTCTTAGCATAGGTTATATCTTGAGTTTCTTACTCCAGTTTACCACTATATTCTGAGTGTGTAAATTCTGCTTAGTATGCCAGACTGATCTGGTATTGAAGTGAGAGGAGTTTTTGTTATGTGTTCAGTTCAGTCACTCAGTCGTGTCCAACTCTTTGTGACCCCATGAATTGCAGCACGCCAGGCCTCCCTGTCCATCATCAACTCCCGGAGTTCACCCAAACCCACGTCCATCGAGTCAGTGATGCCATCCAGTCATCTCATCCTCTATTGCCCCCTTTTACTCCTGCCCCCCAATCCCTCCCAGCATCAGAATCTTTTCCAATGGGCCAATTCTTCACATGAGGTGGCCAAAGTACTGGAGTTTCAGCTTTAGCATCATTCCTTCCAAAGAACACCCAGGGCTGATCTCCTTTAGAATGGACTGGTTGGATCTCCTTGCAGTCCAAGGGACTCTCAAGAGTCTTCTCCAATGCCACAGTTAAAAAGCATCAGTTCTTTGGTGCTCAGCTTTCTTCACAGTCCAACTCTCACATCCATACATGACTACTGGAAAAACCATAGCCTTGACTAGACGGACCTTTGTTGGTAAAGTAATGTCTCTGCTTTTCAATATGCTATCTAGGTTGGTCATAACTGTACTTCCAAGGAGTAAGTGTGTTTTAATTTCATGGCTGCAGTCACCATCTGAAGTGATTTTGGAGCCCCCCAAAATAAAGTCTGACATTGTTTCCACTGTTTCCGCATCTATTTCCCATGAATTGATGGGACCAGATGCCATGATCTTCGTTTTCTGAATGTTGAGCTTTAAGCCAACTTTTCCCACTCTCGTCTTTCTCTTTCATCAAGAGGCTTTTTAGCTTCTCTTTACTTTCTGCCATAAGGGTGGTGTCATCTGTATATCTGAGGTTATTGATATTTCTCCCAGAAAACTTGATTCCTGCTTGTGCTTCATCCAGACCAGGGTTCCTCATGATGTACTCTGCATAGAAGTTAAATAAGCAGGGTGACAGTATACAGACTTGACGTATTCCTTTCCTATTTGGAACCAGTCTGTTGTCCCATGTCCAGTTCTAACTATTGCTTCCTGACCTGCATATAGGTTTCCCAAGAGGCAGGTCAGGTGGTCTGGTATTCCCATCTCTTGAATAATTTTCCACAGTTTACTGTGATCCATACAGTCAAAGGCTTTGGCATAGTCAATAAAGCAGTAATCGATGTTTTTCTGGAACTCTCTTCCTTTTTCCATGATCCAGCGGATGTTGGTAATTTGATCTCTGGTTCCTCTGCCTTTTTTAAAACCAGCTTGAACATCTGGAAGTTCACAGTTCATGTATTGCTGAAGCCTGGCTTGGAGAATTTTGAGCATTACTTTACTAGCATGTGAGATGAGTGCAATTGTGCAGTAGTTTGAGCATTGCTTTACATTTCCTTTCTTTGGGATTGAAATGAAAACTTACTTTTTCCAGTCCTGTGGCCACTGCTGAGTTTTCCAAATTTGCTGATATATTGAGTGAAGCACTTTTACAGCATCATCTTTCAGGATTTCAAATAGCTCAACTGGAATTCCATCACCTCCACTAGCTTTGTTCGTAGTGATGCTTTCTAAGGCCCACTTGACTTCACATTCCAGGATGTCTGGCTCTAGGTGAGTGATCACACCATCAGGATTATCTGGGTCGTGAAGATCTTTTTTGTACAATTCTTCTGTGTATTCTTGCCACCTCTTCTTAATATCTTCTGCTTCTGTTAGGTCTATACCATTTCTGTCCTTTATCAAGTCCATCTTTGCATGAAATGTTCCCTTGGTATTCCTAATTTTCTTGAAGAGATCTCTATTTTTCCCATTCTGTTGTTTTCCTCTATGTATTTGCATTGATCGCTGAAGAAGGCTTTCTTATCTCTTTTTGCTATTCTTTGGAACTCTGCATTCAGATGTTTATATCTTTCCTTTTCTCCTTTGCTTTTTGCTTCTCTTCTTTTCACAGCTATTTGTAAGACCTCCCCAGACAGCCATTTTGCTTTTTTGTATTTCTTTTCCATGGGGATGGTCTTGATCCCTGTCTCTTGTACAATGTCACGAACCTCAGTCCGTAGTTCATCAGGCACTCTATCTATCAGATCTATTCCCTTAAATCTATTTCTCACTGTTACCTGGAGTAACAGGCAAACTTGGCCTTGGAATATGGAATGAAGCAGGACAAAGGCTAATAGAGTTTTGCCAAGAGAACGCACTGGTCATAGCAAACACCCTCTTCCAACAACACAAGAGAAGACTCTACACATGGACATCACCAGATGGTCAACATCAAAATCATATTGATTATATTCTTTGAAGCCAAAGATGGAGAAGCTCTATACAGTCAGCAAAAACAAGACTGGGAGCTGACTGTGGCTCAGATCATGAGCTCCTTATTGCCAAATTCAGACTTAAATTGAAGAAAGTAGGGTAAACCACTAGATCATTCAGGTATGACGTAAATCAGTTCCCTTATACAGTGGAAGTGAAGCAATCATAGATCGAATAAATATGCTTAGTATAAGTCTAAAGAACAAAAGCTTTTCAAACCATTGTTTAACATTCCTGGTTATATCCAGTTCATTTATTTCCATGTTGATTTACATATTGAGTAGTATTATGCCTAAGCTTCCAGTAATAAAGCAGAATGTTAAATATAGCAGATTTTTTTTCTCACTTCATGATATTTAATTTCATTTGTTTCCGTATTATCAATTGCTGGTTGTCAGTTAGACAAAACTTCAGTGTTAGAATGATTCTAAGTTAACTTAATTGCATATTTTTTACACAGCTGTGTATCATGTGTCTGTGGAATACTAAAATTTTCACTTTCATTTCAATTCAAACTGACAGAAAAAAACTATTTTATGAAGATTAAAGCAAAATATTAATATAATTCATTTTAGCTTTCTATAAAATAGATTAGATATTCTTTCTGTAAAAGAAGATAATCTATCTTCAGTTGTGTATTCAAAACGCAAAGAGTTCACTTTGGTAAAGAAACTATTCTTACAATTTATCTCATTTATATGAAAGGACTTCTAGTAGCACAGTGACTACAGACCCTTCCATCTTAATGCATTTGAATACTTATTCAATGAAGTTTGAAAAGAAAAAAACTTATCAATGGGTACATGAGCAACATTGTGTGATACTGTAAATTTAAGCTAATAATTAAATCATCACACAAGCTTTTAAGTGTAAAATTACTTTGGCAGCACTCTGAGAGTTTGGGAAGTGGAACCCATTTAAGATTAAAAATCAAATTGATCACTAACCTTTTTGAATGATGAAAGTTCTATATACTTAACATTTCAAAATTTCAGTCTGGGTTATGGCTATTATAAATAAATATTCTTTCTAGTATAAATAAATAAATAAGAAATATATTTATAAATAAAAGAAAGGCATTAAAGATATTTAATGATTTATTTATCTAGCATGTTAAAATAATTTATCAAATTACTAATTCAGCAGTACTTTTCCATAAATAGTTCCCAATGATTTTTATTACCATGGAAGTAAATACTGCTAACTTTCAATTTTAAATTATTGTCATCTCAGATTTACTAATTGGGTTTAGCGTGAGTTCTTCATAGCTATTTCAGTGGGCATTTACCAGTTCTGTGTAATTTGAATTAGGTGGTGCATACCGTAGGCATTGTTTTTAATCAGGAAGAAATGAGATGTTATCACAGGATGGCTTGGCATTCATTCACTCTTCTCTCAGTTTCACTCCAGGTGCATTTCACTGCATGGAATTGGCTTGTTGACTGAATTGGCCACTCTGTGTCCCTAAGAAAACTGCCATGATTGGGAAGCCATATGGTGCAATGCTGTAAGCTATATTAAATTTTGAGTCATATTTTGGCCAGCTTTGTTCTCATAACAGATTCAGAATTGTATCCATACAAATTTCTATTCACTTACTAATCACAAGTGTCTTTAAGCCCATATTTCTCTCTCTTTTTTAGAGACTTTCAGCAGTGATGCTAGAGTTTAAATTTAAGGGCACTAGTTAAGAAGAAGGAAGAAATAGAGAAAGGTGGTACTTTAGGCCCACCCTGCATTTACCTTTGAAGAAGCAGTCTTCATTGTGGACAATGGTAATCTTATGTTTCTTCAAGCAAGCAGCTCTGTGCACCTCACAGTGGTTTTCATAGAATTCCCCATCAGATCCACACACAGGTTTGTAGTGCCGATTGCAAAGGTCCATACAGGCACATTCTGCCTGCCCTGTCTCTCTGCTGAGAACACAGTGCCTTCCCAAACCACAGTATTTGTTTTCACAAGATCCCAAAGAGCCATCCTGAATAAGGATCCCTATAGACAAAAAAAAAAGAGAGAGAGAAAATCACTTGGATTTATAGATTGATGTATCCAAATAATATGCTGATATCAAAGTTTCAAGGGATTAGGAAAAAATAAGTCTAAGAGAAATATAATATAATCAGAGTTCAGTTGTTCTTAGGAGAAGGGATTTTTATCAGAACCAGACTTTAAAAAAAAATACCCTTGACATTGCCCCCTTCTTTCACTTTCTCCTTGAGCTCTCAGCTCCCTACTCAATGAGTATTACAGTCCATAAGGACAAGGGCTCTAAATTTAAACTGTGGAACTCAAATTTTCTGCGAATTATTAGCTTTATGCCCTTGGAAAAATTACTTCCCTGTGCTAAATCATCTCATCCATAATGCGAGGTTGATAGTATAGACCATCTCCTAGAGTGTACTAAGCAGTGCATGTACTGATCCACAGGACACACAGTCCTGGCATATAGGAAATATTTAACAAATGCCAACGTTTACATTAGCAGAATTCTGCTGGGAGAAAGGAAACATATGTATGCAAAGTGGGAAACAGGAGAGAATAGAAATGAGAAAAAGTGTCTTGAAAACTTTTTGGGTTCTAACATCTGATCCTTTCTTGTTTTGACTTTTGCCACTTGGCAATCACTGATGCATATCATGACTAAAGGAACAAATCATGAAGAATTTTATTATGTTGTTACTTGTTTAATCTAACAATCTACATCTGTCTCAAAAACATAGGAGAATCTAGCAGTCTTGCAGTAAAACCAAACCAAGTAATTTCATTCTTAGGCTTTTATAGGTAAATCTAAGAACATTATGTGACTGAAAAAAAAAAAAAAGTAAAGTGTACATATATGTCTATGTATCTATCTATTTAAATATGTATATATAGAAAAAATATATATTAAGGAATAATATATATTCACATATATACATATGTGTTAATGTGTGTAGATATATTTACCACTGCTGACACATACATGGCAAAAAAATAAAGTTTTGAGGGGTTGTAAATCCTGTGACTCAATGGGAAAGTATCTGCCTGCAATTAAGGAGATGTGATTTCAATTCCTGGATCAGGAACATCCCCTGGAGGAGGAAATGGCAAACCACTCCAGTATTCTTGCCTGGAGAAATCCAATGAACAGAGGAGTCTGGGAGTCTACACTCCATGGAACCATACCTTGATTGGGTACCTAACACATCTATAGCTTGGTTTCCTCATCTGAACAATGGGGATTATAGTATATCCTCAAAGGGTTATCAAGATTAAAAGGCTTGTGAGGGAGAGATCAAGATAGCAGATTAGGAGGCACCTGGGCTCACCATCCACCACAAACACATCAAACTAAATAACATTGGAAAGACTCTTGCTGAAATCTACCTGGGACTAGCTGAAGAACTCTTCTACACCAAGGCTATAAACAAAGAGCCACAAAGCATCTGATAGGAAGGGAGGAGCAGGGATCAGTCATGAGCCCGCATCCCTATCTGTGAATACAGAAGAAGAATGGATATCACAGGTTTGGGGAATTCTCCCTGGGGGGCAAGGGATTCAAGCTACACATTAGGTACCCCAGCCCAGGAGTCCAACAGGAGGTTAGCTCTCTTAGCTTGTTTGAAAACCAGTGGGGGTTACCAGAGGGCTGTCAGAAACTAAGACTCCCCACTTAAGGAATATACATACAGACTTACTCCTGGTTACATGGAGGCAGCAGACTGAAACTCCCTGAGGTTCTGGTCAGCCTGCCAAGACTTCTCCTGCCCATCCCCAGCCTGCATAGCCTCCTGCTCTAGCCCATCTTGTTCCTATTCCCCACAAAACAATGAAAGTGCAAACATTTGGAAGGAAATGATCCAGTTCAGACTCCAGCCCTGCCTCTGACCAGTGTGAAAGTAGTCACTGCCAGCTCATGAGTCTCATGCCAGCCTATGCATACTTGAGAGGGGACAGGGGCAGTTCAGTGGTGTGGCACCACCTTTGCAACCCCAAGCCAGCATTTAAAAAAGTGTGCATCCCTGGAAAAAAGTGAAGTCAACACAGAAGTGCAACCCCAAGCACTCAGGTGCTGATCATATCCCAAATCAAAGTGGACCCAGGAGAAACCAGATCCCTCAGAGCTCCTGCTTTAGTCTGTTGGGTCCCAACATTGCCCCAGTCAGGACAGTAACAGTTAGAAAGCAAAGAAGATGCCCTGACTTGCATCTGCCTCTGGTTTTGGATCACCAAATTCAGCCCTATGCTATTTGATGTACTTATGCTGAAAACTTTCTGAACCTGAGAAAAGAAACAGGTGTCCAGATCAGGAAGCACAAGGGGGTCCAAAACAAGATGAACCCAAAAATACCCACAGAGATATATCATAAATGGCAAAGAGAAAAGTAAAGAGTCACAGTAAAGGGGAGTCTCATAAGGTTATCAGCTCATATCTCTGCAGAAACTTTTCAGGCAAGAATGGAATGGCATATATTCAAAGTGGTGAAAGGAAAAACCTGTAACCCAAGATGCTCTACCCAGCAAGGTTATCATTCAGAATTGAAGGAGAGGTAAAGAACTTCCTAGACACGCAAATGTTAAAAGAATTGATCAATATTAAACTGACCTTACAAGAAGTATTGAAGTCTCCCTTAAGTGAAAAAGAAAAGGCAATAAGAAATTATAGGGTGGTAAAATCCCCAGTAGAAAAGTCAACTGCATAGTAAAGGCTGTGGATCTAGCACTTAAATAATGTAGTATAAATGTTAAAAGACCAAAGTTATAAAATCAACTATAGCTACAATAAACAGTTAGGGATAGACATTAAGAAGTAAAATATGAACTCAAAAAGTATAATATGTATGTAGGGAATAAAAAATATAGAACTTTAAGAACATATTTGTATTTAAATGACTATCAGGGTAAATCAAGTAGATATAGTTATAGGTCAACATATATGAGCTTTATGGTAATCACAAAACAAAAACCTACAATAAATAAATACACACAAAAAAATAAATATACAAAAACTATACAGAACAGAACACAAACAGAACACTGAGGAAAAACATCAAACAACAGAGAATAGACAAAGGAAAAAAAAAAAAAAGGAACTAAAGGAAAAAAAAAAAAGGAACTAAAGCAAAAGCAAAATTCAGAAAATAAATAACAAAATAACAGCAATTACATGCATATCAATAATCACTTTAAATGTCAATAGACTATATGATCCAATCTCAATAATCACTTTAAATGTCAATAGACTAAATGATCCAATCAAAATATGAAGGAGAGCAGGTTTAGTCAAAAAAAGGACAACAACAGCAAACACAAGACCCATCTATGCTGCTTACAGGATAATCAATTTAGAGATAAAGACACAAAAATACTGAAAGTGAGGTATGGAAAAATATATTCCATGGAAATGGAAACAAAAATATGCTAGATAGGCTTTCTATATGTGCATTGGGATGACCCAGAGGGATGGTACAGGGAGGAAGGAGGGTTCAGGATGGGGAACACATGTATACCTGTGGTGGACTCATGTTGATATATGGCAAAACCAATACAATATTAAAAAAAAAGAAATATCAATGTAATTTACCATGTTAATATAATAAAGCAGGAAAAGAAAACCTAAAAAAATTAAAAAATAAAATGGACTTTAAAACAAAGTTTATAATAAAAGACAAAAAAGACATATAAGGATAAAGGAATCAATACAATAAAAAGGTATAGCATTTTAAAATATAAATTCAACTAATATGAGTGCTTAAATATATAAAGCAGCAACAAACAGGAATAAAGGAAGAAATTGACAATAAAATAATTATAGGGGACTTTATATTTTATCAATCTTCTATCAATGGACAGATCATCCAGACAAAAAAATTAATAAGAGAACAATGACATTCAGTTCAGTCACTCAGTCTTGTCTGACTCTTTGAGACCCCATGAACCGCAGTACGCCAGGCCTCCCTGTCCATCACCAACTCCTGGAGTTCACCCAATTTAGAGTCCATTGAGTCCATGATGCCATCCAGCCATCTCATCCTTTGTCATCCCCTTCTCCTCCTGCCCTCAATCTTTCCTAGCATCATTTTCTTTTCAAATGAGTCAGGTCTTCGCATCAGGTGGCCAAAGTAATGGAGTTTCAGCCTCAACATCAGTCTTTCCAATGAACACTCAGGACTGATCTCCTTTAGGATAGACTGGCTGGATCTCCTTGCAGGCCAAGGGGCTCTCAAGAGTTCTCCAACACTACAGTTCAAAAATATCAGTTCTTCGGCACTCAGCTTTCTTTATAGTTCAACTCCACATCCATACATGATCACTGGAAAAACCATAGCCTTGACTACACAGACGTTTGTTGACAAAGTAATGTCTCTGCTTTTCAATATGCTGTAGGTTGGTCATAACTTTCCTTAAGGAGTAAGACACATTTTAAGAGTTGGAATACATATAATAGGACATTATATTTAAAAACAGCATCATTAGAGAGTAAATTATATAATACTTTGATATAAATAAATATGAAAATATAAATTTCACAATGCTGTGCACCTGAAACTAATATAACATCGCAAATCAAGTACATTTCATTTTAAAAGGTCTAAGAACATGTAAAACTCCCTTTAAAAGTTAATTTACTAGTTTTAAGAAACTAATATTTACAAGAGCAGATAGACAAATAAGCATTTAAATCATTAATTAGTTTTTATAAATAAAAGCTTGAAGTATTTTTATTTTCATAATACAAGTAATTGCAAATGGAATTTAGAAAAATTGAAATTAAAAAAAGGACCAACACTATCAGAAGTATACTTTAAGAAATAATTTATATTTTTGATACCAGTATAAATTGAAACAAATCTTCTTGAAAGAAACTTTATATTCAGTTCAGTTCAGTTGCTCAGTCAGGTTCGACTCTTTGCGACCCCATGAAATCGCAGCACATCAGGCCTCCCTGTCCATCACCAACTCCTGGAGTTCACTCAGACTCACGTCCATCAAGTCAGTGATGCCATCCAGCCACCTCATCCTCTGTCGTCCCCTTCTCCTACTGTCCCCAATCCCTCCCAGCATCAGAGTCTTTGCCAATGAGTCAACTCTTCGCATGAGGTTGCCAAAGTACTGGAGTTTCAGCTTTAGCATCATTCCTTCCAAAGAAATCCCAGGGCTGACCTCCTTCAGAATGGACTGGTTGGATCTCCTTGCAGTCCAAGGAACTCTCAAGAGTCTTGTCCAACACCACAGTTCAAAAGCATCAATTCTTTGGCACTCAGCTTTCTTCACAGTCCAACTCTCACATCCATATATGACTACTGGAAAAACCATAGCCTTGACTAGATGGACCTTTGTTGGCAAAGTAATGTCTCTGCTTTTGAATATGCTATCTAGGTTGGTCATAACTTTCCTTGCAAGGAGTAAGCATCTTTTAATTTCATGGCTGCAGTCACCATCTGCAGTGATTTTGGAGCCCAGAAAAATAAAGTCAGCCACTGTTTCCACTGTTTCCCCATCTATCTCCCATGAAGTGATGGGACCAGATGCCATGATCTTCGTTTTCTGAATGTTGAGTTTTAAGCCAACTTTTTCACTCTCCTCTTTCACTTTCATCAAGAGGCTTCCTCTCACTTTCTGCCATAAGGGTGGTGTCATCTGCATATCTGAGGTTATTGATATTTCTCCCAGAAATCTTGATTCCAACTTGTGCTTCTTCCAGCCAGACGTTTCTCATGATGTACTCTGCATATAAGTTAAATAAGCAGGGTGACAATATACAGCCTTGACGTACTCCTTTTCCTATTTGGAACCAGTCTGTTGTTCCATGTCCAGTTCTAACTGTTGCTTCCTGACCTGCATATAGGTTTCCCAAGAGGCAGGTCAGGTGGTCTGGTATTCCCATCTCTTTCAGAATTTTCCACAGTTTATTGTGATCCACACAGTCAAAGGCTTTGGCATAGTCAATAAAGCAGAAATAGATGTTTTTCTGCAACTCTCTTGCTTTTTCGATGATCCAGTGGATGTTGGCAATTTGGTCTCTGGTTCCTCTGCCTTTTCTAAAGCCAGCTTGAACATCAGGAAGTTCATAGTTCACGTATTGCTGAAGCCTGGCTTGGAGAATTTTGAGCATTACTTTACTAGCATGTGAGATGAGTGCAATTGTGCAGTAGTTTGAGCATTCTTTGTCATTGCCGTTCTTTGGGATTGGAATGAAAACTGACCTTTTCTAGTCCTGTGGCCACTGCTGCATTTTCCAAATTTGCTGGCATATTGAGTGTAGCACTTTCACAGCATCATCTTTCAGGATTTGAAATAGCTCAACTGGAATTCCATCACCTCCACTAGCTTTGTTCGTAGTGATGCTTTCTAAGGCCCACTTGACTTCACATTCCAGGATCTCTGGCTCTAGGTCAGTGATCACACCATCTTGATTATCTGGGTCGTGAAGATCTTTTTTGTACTTTATATTAATTAACTCTAATACCATACTAAATTTTTTGATAAAATATTCAAAGACATTTTTAACAAAAGATAAGAAAAAAAGAATTGATTGAACCAAGCTTTCCAATATAATATTATTTTAACTAACTGATGGCTCTGAAATATTTAGTATATTTTGGAAAATAAATTTAAAGTCATACTTCTTGAAGTTTGGCATCTTGTAATGGCCTAGAGAAGTTTCATAGAATAGACCATACCTTGAGTTTAGAGTTTCTGACAAAATAGATATGGAATTGAACCCCAAATTTATATTTCTAATTTTCCAAGTGATGATAATTTTGTTTCTGTGCTCAAAGTTTTGGGTCTTTGACTTAATGAAATCCTACTTGCTAGATAAAATAAATAAAAACAGAAAGACTAAGAAAACACTTATGAAATGTTCTTAAGTTTAAAAATGGGAAGTTTATGTCATTATTGTTGTTGATGTTCAGTCTCTAAGTTGTGTCTCACTTTTTGCAATCGCATGGACTGTAGCATGCCAAGCTCCTCTATCCTCCTCTATCTCCTGGAGTTTGCTCAAATTCATATTCATTGAGTCAGTGATGCTATCTAATCATCTCATCCTCTGTCACCCCTTTCCACTTTTGCCTTCAGTCTTTTCCAGTATCAGGGTCTTTTCCAATAAGTTGGCTCTTTGCACCAGGTGGCCAAACTATTGGAGCTCTGGCTTCAGCATCAGTCCTTCTAATGAATACTGAGGGCTGATTTCCTTTAGGATTGACTTGTTTGATCTCCTTGCTGTCCAAGAGACTCTGAAGAATCCTCCAACACCACAATTTGGCATCATTAATTCTTCAGCACTCAGCCTTCTTTATGGTCCAGCTCTTACATCTGTACATGACTACTGGAAAAACTTTAGCTTTGACTATATGGGACTTTGCTAGCAAAGTGATGTCTCTGTTTTTTAATACCATCTCTAGGTTTGTCATAGCTTTTCTTCCAAGGAACAAGTATCCTTTTAATTTCATAGATGCAGTCACTGTCCACAATGATTTTGGAGCCAAAGAAAATAAAATCTGTCACTGTGTCCACATTTTCCAGTTCTATTTGCTAAGAAGTGATGGGACCAGATTTCATGATCTTAGTTTTTTGAATGTCGAGTTTCAAACCAGAATTTTCACTCTCCTCTTTGACCCTCATCAAGAGACTCTTTAGTTCCTCTTTCCTTTCTGCCATTAGAGTGGTATAATCTGCATATTTGAGGTAGCTGATATTTCTCCCAGCAAACTTTATATCAGCTCATGATTCATCCAGCCCAGCATTTTGCATGATGTATTCTGGATATAAATTAAATAAACTGAGTGACAATATACAGCCTTGTCTTACTCCTTTCCCAATTTTAAAGCATTTAGTTTTTTTCTATTCTGTTACTTCTTGACCCACATACAGGTTTGTCAGGACACAGTAGTCTGGTACTCTCCTCTCTAAGAATTTTCCACAGTTTATTGTGATCCACACAGTTAAGGAGTTTAACATAATAATAAAAAAAATAGAAGTAGATGTTTTTCTGGAATTACCTTGCTTTCTCCAAGATTGAGTGAACATTGACAATCTGCTCTCTGGTACCTCTAACTCTTCGAAACCCAGCTTGTGCATCGGGAATTTTTCACTTCATGACTGCTGAACCCTAGCTTGAAGAATTTTGATCATAATGTTGCTAATATGAGAAATGAGCACAACTGTGGAGTAGTTTGAGCATTCTTTGACATTGCTCTTCTTTGGGATTGGAATGAAAACTGCCTTTTTTTAGTCCTGAGGCCACTGCTGACTTTTCCAAAATTGCTGGCATATTGAGTGCAACACTTTAACAGCATCAGCTTTTAAAATTTTAAATAGCTCAACTGGAATTCTATCAACTTCACTAGCTTTGTTCATAGTAATGCTTCCTAAGATCCACTTGACTTCACAGTCCACAATGTCCAGCTTAGGTGTCTGACCAAATCATGGTTATCCTGGTCATTAAAACTTTTCTTGTATAGATCTTCTATGTAATCTTGCCACCTTTTCTTAATCTCTTCTGCTTCTGTTAGTTCAGTCACTCAGTCATGTCCAGCTCTTTGCAACCCCATGAATCACAACACGCCAGGCCTCCCTGTCCATCACCAACTCCTGGAGTTCACTAAAACTCACATCCATCAAGTCGGTGATGCCATCAAGCCATCTCATCCTCTGTCGTCCCCTTCTCCTCCTGCCCCCAGTCCCTCCCAGCATCAGAGTCTTTGCCAATGAGTCAACTCTTGCATAAGATGGCCAAAGTACTGGAGTTTCAGCTTTAACATCATTCCTTCCAAAGAACACCCAGGGCTGATCTCCTTCAGGATGGACTGGTTGGATCTCCTTGCAGTCCAAGGAACTCTCAAGAGTCTTGTCCAACACCACAGTTCAAAAGCATCAATTCTTCAGTGCTCAGCTTTCTTCACAGTCCAACTCTCACATCCATACATGACCACAGGAAAAACCATAGCCTTGACTAGACGGACCTTTGTTGGCAAAGTAATGTCTCTGCTTTTCAATATGCTATCTAGGTTGGTCATAATTTCCCTTCCAAGGAATAAGTGTCTTTTAATTTCATGGCTGCAGTCACCAACTGCAGTGATTTTGGAGCCCAGAAAAATAAAGTCTGACACTGTTTCCACTGTTTCCCCATCACTTCTATTTCCCATGAAGTGATGGGACCAGATGCCATGATCTTCGTTTTCTGAATGTTGAGCTTTAAGCCAACTTTTTCACTCTCCTCTTTCACTTTTATCAAGAAGCTTTTTAGTTCCTCTCACTTTCTGCCATAAGGATGGTGTCATCTGCATATCTAAGGCTATTGATATTTCTCCCGGCAATCTTGATTCCAGCTTATGCTTCTTCCAGCCCAGCGTTTCTCATGATGTACTCTGCATATAAGTTAAATAAGCAGGGTGACAATATACAGCCTTGACGTACTCCTTTTCCTATTTGGAACCAGTCTGTTGTTCCATGTCCAGTTCTAACTGTTGCTTCCTCTGCTTCTGTTAAGTCCTTACAATTTCTGTGTTTATTGCACGAAATATTCCCTAATATCTCCAATTTTCTTGAAGATATCTCTAGTCTTTTCCATTCTATTTTTCTCTATTTCTTTGCACTGTTCATTTAAGAACATCATACCTCTCCCTGCTATTCTCTGGAACTCTGCATTCACTTGGCTATATCTTTCCCTTTCACTCTTGCCTTTTGCTTCTCTTCTTTCTTCAGCTATTTGTAAAGCCTCCTCAGACAACCACTTTGCATTCTTTTATTTCTTTTTCTTTGGGATGGCTTTGGTCATGATTAAAACCAGATAAAATCAGATGATGAAATTAACACAATTAATTAGGTAATTGGATATAATATTGGCCAAATTTTTCTAATTTTACATAATTTTTTTATTGTTCAATGTAACACATTAAAAAAAGAAAACCTATAGTTGTGTCAAACAACTGTAAAATAATGAGCAATTTCATTTTTGAAAATTTTTACCTTATACTCCTATTGGTACTTAGACCTATTGTCAAGCTTTTAGGGTCCAAATGGGGTTGTCATTATAACACAGGTATTTGACTCATGTAGTTGTATTTTTGTAGTTTTACAACTTATATTTTCTTTATTTATTTACCATCTTACTAACAATTTTGTTTTTTTGCTATGAAATAATTTATAATTTACCAATAAAATGTTGTATTTAAAAAATATCTAAAACTAAGTTTAAGGTCAATAGGGTCAAGATATTATTTTACATTTTGGTCACAAACTGAGGTGACTATCCAACCAGTATAGTTTCTAAAGAAGAAGGAATGCTCTGCTGTAAATGAGGTCATTTATGATATATTTAGTTCAATGAGTCTCTTTCATTGATTCTCCCTCTTCAATTTTTCCTTTTTGCCTATACTCCAGTTCAGAGATTTGTATTAGAATGGCCACTAGACCATTTTCTAGAAGTTAATGAACTGCCTTACACTAGCTAAAAGCTGTGTGTTGCATATAGCTCTTACAATTAAAGGAAATTTAATTAATTCATAGACAATTCAAAAGAAAGCTCACATTATGTAAATGAATAACTAGAACATATCGTTTCTGACAGTAATTATCCATGACTAATGCTGAACTTAAGTATCAGCTGAGATTAAATCAATTTAATCTGATCAACATCTCAAAGATTTCTTTTAAGTATACTCTGTCAGATAGCACACTAAATGAATTTTACTCAAGTACTTATATCCTGCCATCTCACAACTTAATAGAATAACTTTTCCCCCAAAAATGTTGTATATTTAGTAAGCACATTATTTTATAGCTTCTATGCCTTCAGGGCATTACAATGATTTCTCGGTTTTAAAATAAACAGAACTGAAAGAAAACACAAAAGATACCATATGTAAAGCAAATCATTCTGCTGCTGCTGCTGCTAAGTCGCTTCAGTCGTGTCCGACTCTGTGCGACCCCATGGACTGCGGCCTACCAGGTTTCTCCATCCATGGGATTCTCCAGGCAAGAACACTGGAGTGGGTTGCCATTTCCTTCTCCAATGCATGAAAGTGGAAAGTGAAAGTGAAGTCGCTCAATCGTGTCCGACTCTTAGCGACCCCATGGACTGCAGCCCACCAGGCTCCTCCATCCATGGGATGTTCTGGGCGACAGTACTGGAGTGGGGCGCCATTGCCTTCTCCCAAATCATTCTACATAATTCTAAATATGATATTCTCAATTATGATGCAATTCTCAATTGTTTTACATAATATACATTTTATCAAATAGGTACTTAAATAGAGCAGATATAGGTTGAAATAAACTTTAGTAAAATATGTTATTTTCATGTGCAAGGTATGGTATTAGATGCTACAGAATAGATCAAAAAAGCAGACATAGGTATTTTTGCTAGTTGCTGACAAAGGACATAAAGCAGGATTTAGGCTCCAGGAGAGAGGCAACAATTTTGGGGCATATTTAGAGACACAAAGGTGTGTGAGATGGATAATATCAGGTAAGAGCTCACATATATTATGTCATGGCATAGTTGAGGTTATATTTGAGGAATGGGTTAGGAGCTCAAAAGAGATGTAAGGGATACACAGAGTATGAATAAAGTTTGATGCCAGATTTAAAGCAGTAGCAACAGGAGGAAAAAAGAAACAAATTTTGATGAGCTAACTAACCTATAAGCAAAACTGTTTTAGAGCGCCAAGTTATTTGAGGTGTCAATTGTCTCATCAAAGTGCATAATGTTATAGTAAAAATGCAAGTATAATGCTAACTTTGATTTGTTAAAAAAGAACAACAGATTTGGGGGCAGATAGTAGGATTATAGTCTTTGCTTTTCTTTGCTATTAGTCCGACCTCAGCCAGGCTGCAATCTTCTTGAGCTAGAAGTTCAAACGGTAAGATAAGAGGAAATGAACATCTTTAGACTTACTCTCATCAAACAAATTATGTCATTTAACAATCCTTGGCAAAGCAGTTTCTAATAAAAGGTAATTTGAGAAATGTATTTAGTAATCTTTCTCTAAATATATTTAGAAATATCAATAATCTCAGATATGAAGGTAATAACATCCTTACGGCAGAAAGCATAGAGGAACTGAAGAGCCTCTTGATGAAAGTGAAAGAGAGCATGAAAGGCTGACTTAAAACTCAACATTCAAAAAACAAAGATCATGGCATCCAGTCCCATGACTTCATGGCAAATAGTTGGGGAGACAATGGAAACAGTGCAGATTTTATTTTCTTGGGCTTCAAAATCATTGAAGATGGTGACTGCAGCCATGAAATTAAAAGACACTTGCTCCTTGGAAGAAAAGCTATGACCAATCTAGACAGCATATTAAAAAGCAGAGACATTACTTTGCCAGCAAATGTCCATCAAGTTAAAGCTATGGTTTTTCCAATGGTCATGTATGGATGTGCGAGTTGGACCTTGAAGAAAGTTGAGTGCTGAAGAATGGATGCTTTTAAACTGGGTTGTTGGAGAAGACTCTCAAGAATCCCTTGAACTGCAAGGGGATCAAACCAGTCAATCCTAGAGGATATCAGTCCTGAATATTCATTGAAAGTGGAAAGTGAAAGTGAAGTCGCTCAGTCGTGTCCGACTCTTAGCGACCCCATGGACAGCAGCCTACCAGGCTCCTCCGTCCATGGGATTTTCTGGGCGACAGTACTGGAGTGGGGCGCCATTGCCTTCTCCCAAATCATTCTACATAATTCTAAATATGATATTTTCAATTATGATGCAATTCTCAATTGTTTTACATAATATACATTTTATCAAATAGGTACTTAAATAGAGCAGATATAGGTTGAAATAAACTTTAGTAAAATATGTTATTTTCATGTGCAATACCTTGGCCACTTGATATGAAGAACTGACTCACTGGAAAAGACCCTGATACTGGGAAAGATTGAAGGTAGGAGGAGAAGGGGAAGACAGAGGGTGAGATGGTTGGATGGCAACACTGACTCCATGGACATGAGTTTGAAAAATCTCCAGAATGGACAGGGAAGCCTGGCATGCTGCAGTGTGCTGCTGCTGCTAAGTCGCTTCAGTAATGTCCAACCCTGTGCGACCCCATAGACAGCCGCCCACCAAGCTCTTCCGTGCCTTGGATTCTCCAGGCAAGAGTACTGGAGTGGGTTGCCATTTCCTTCTCCAATGCATGTTTGCATGCTAAGTCGTTTCAGTCGTGTCTGACTCTGTGTGACCTCATGGACAGCAGCCCATCAGGTTCCTCCATCCACAGGACTCCCCAGGCAAGAATACTGGAGTGGGTTGCCATTTCCTCCTCCAGTGTTGCAGTCTGTGGGGTCGCAAAGAGTTGGACATGACTGAGCGACTGAACTGAACTGAGAGCATCAATTGTACAAGATGAAAAATTATTTTTTAGCTTCAGTTCAGTTCAGTTCAGTCGCTCAGTCGTGTCCAACTCTTTGTGACCCCATGAATTGCAGCACACCAGGCCTGCCTGTCCATCACCAACTCCCGGACTTCACTCAAACTCATGTCCATCAGGTCGGTGATGCCATCCAGCCGTCTCATCCTCTGTCGTCCCCTTCTCCTCCTGCCCCCAACCCCTCCCAGCATCAGAGTCTTTTCCAATGAGTCAGCTCTTCGCATGAGGTGGCCAAAGTATTGGAGTTTCAGCTTCAGCATCAGTCCTTCCAATGAACACCCAGGACTGATCTCCTTAGATTTGCTAAATTGTCTTTTTCCTCGAATTTTCTCTTTTTTTTTTTTTTTCCTTTGCACTGTTAGTACTTATAAAAATGGACTCTAACATCAAAGTCCTTTATTTGGATTCCAACTGTCACTACAAGTGTGATTTTATGCAAGTTAAAGTCACTGCACCTCAGTTTCCCCATATAACTAGAAGATAAAAGAAACTGTGCATTGTTTAAAAGAATATATAAAGTGGAGGTAATAATAGTAATCATAGCAGCATATGGTTGTTGAGAGGATTAAGTGAAATGAGGTACAGAAAGTTCCTGGCATAGAGTATATTTTAATAAATACAGTTTTAAAGAATTATCATTAACTATGGATTTGGCATGCAAAATATATTGGCTTAGAATCATTGGAACAGATAAAGAACAGACTTTCACAACACTGGTTATTATTATAGCTCTTGGAAATGTATTTATTGGAGTGTTTAAAAGTGTGTTTTCAAATAATGCACCTAAAATTGTCAACAGTATCCACTAGATAATAATTTCCTCATATGCAAAAAAAAAGTAAATTCACATTTGTTCATTAGATAGTTTGATTTAAATATTAAAAAATATGGTAACATTTATTTTCCATGTATGGAAAAATTGTAAATCTCTTCAATAAATCCAAAATAAAATTTTCTGTTGCACACTGTAAACTCTAACAAAATACATGTGATCCTCACAAACGTCATGCAAGTGATAATTCAAGTAAATATTCCAAACATACAGAAGACTGAGCTAGTGGGATCTTTTCATGAACTTTAATAACTGAAATATTTATTCCCTGCTACTATTTTGTAAAGTTGGTTGAAACAAGGCTGCTTGACTATAAGTTTGCCTGGGGCACGACTACTGAGAAACAGTTCAAATGGTCACATCTCTACAGTTCAACAAATTTGGAACTTTCAATACCATGTAATTTCAGACAATCCATTGGACTTCTGCAAGCACCTTCATGTAATTCTGCATTCAGATTTATTTTAAAATAAATAAATTTGAAGAAAAAAAGGTAAGTACAGAAAATGCTGGGGATTCAGTTTTATTGCATCCATCCAAATTATAGTTTCTGTTTAATACAAATTAGTTTTTGCCAGTGCAAATGAGTTTTGATGTATCATTTCAAGAAGTTAGAAGATTTGAGGTAGCTAAATAAAATGACAAGAGTTACTTCTTATTTCATGTCTGCACTGTGATTATAGCAGCAGAACACTGAAAGAGTTTAAGCAACACTCTCAAACCTCTGACTTCAACTTGTGATCTTGATAACAAAGTACAAAATTGTTTTTATCATTAATTTTATCCCTTCCAAGTCCCATCTAAGATTGTATTTTTCTCTTAATATCTTCTCTAGTCAATTGAGAACTTAGAGTAGTATTTTTGATAATACTTGGCCAGATAAAAATATTTTTTCATCATCATGTTATTTATTTAGATTATAGAAATGGGTCAGAAGACAAAGAAATCTTGCTATAATAGCTTCAATTGATAGCTAGAAATGTCTTGGCACGATAGATAGATAGTCGATAGATAAAGAGTGAAAGAAAGAAAGGGAGACAGATAAATCAGAAGCAAAAATTAGATATGTAATTTTTTTAGATAATTATGATACTTAAAAGCAAATGTTACTGAAGATTTTGAGTGACAAACCCATGATAAACCTAGACAACATATTGAAAAGCAGAGATAGCTCTTTGCTGACAAATGTCTGTATGGTCAAAGCTATGATTTTTCTAGTAGTCATGTATGGATGTGAGAGTTGGACCATGAATAAGGTGCTGGAGAAGACTCTTGAGAGTCCTTTGGACTGTAAGGAGATCAAACCAATCAATCCTAAAGGAAATCAACCCTGAATATTCATTTGAAGCACTGTTGCTGAAGCTCCAATACTTTGGCCACCTGATACAAAGAGCCGACTCATTGGAAAAGACCTTGATGCTGGGAAAGATCAAAGGCAAGAGGAGAAGGGGTGGCAGAGGATGAGATGGTTAGATAGCATCATCAACTCAATAGATATGAATCTGAGCAATCTCTGGGACATAGTGCAGGACAGAGGAGCCTGGCATGCTGCGTCCATGGAGCTGCAAAGAGTTTGGTATGACTCAGCAACTGAACGACAACAATGGAAATGTATTTATTTTGCTAAGTAGTTAGGTGCCATTCTCCTTTATGATGCTGCCTAAGCTCAATTCCAGAAAAATAAAAGACCCAATCAAAAAGTGGGCCAAAGAACTAAACAGAAATTTCTCCAAAGACATACAGATGGCTAACAAACACATGAAAAGATGCTCAACATTACTTATTATCAGAGAAATGCAAATCAAAACCACAATGAGGTACCATTTCACACCAGTCAGAATGGCTGCAATCCAAAAGTCTACAAGCAATAAGTGCTGGAGAGGGTGTGGAGAAAAGGGAACCCTCTTACACTGTTGGTGGGAATGCAAACTAGTACAGCCACTATGGAGAACAGTGTTGAAACTCCTTAAAAAACTGGAAATAGAACTGCCATACAACACAGCAATCCCACTGCTGGGCATACACACTGAGGAAACCAGAATTGAAAGAGACATGTGTACCCCAATGTTCATCGCAGCACTGTTTATAATAGCCAGGACATGGAAGCAACCTAGATGTCCATCAGCAGATGAATGGATAAGAAAGCGGTGGTACATATACACAATGGAATATTACTCAGCCATTAAAAAGAATACATTTGAATCAGTTCTAATGAGGTGGATGAAATGGGAGCCTATTATACAGAGTGAAGTAAGCCAGAAAGAAAAACACCAATACCGTATACTAACGCATATATATGGAATTTAGAAAGAAGATAACGATAACCCTGTATGCAAGACAGCAAAAGAGACACAGATGTATTGGACAGTCTTTTGGACTCTGGGAGAGGGAGAGGGTGGGATGATATGGGAGAATGGCATTGAAACATGTAAAATATCATATGTGAAATGAATCACCAGTCCAAGTTTGATGCATGATACAGGGTGCTCAGGGCCAGTGCACTGGGATGACCCAGAGGGATGGGATAGGGAGGGAGGTGGGAGTGGGGTTCAGGATGGGGAACACATGTACACCCATGGCGGATTCAAGTCAATGTATGGCAAAACCAATACAATATTGTAAAGTACAATAAAATTAATTTAAAAAATGATACTGCCTAATATAATAAACAAGGAAATTAATTCATGAACATACAGACAAGTATTTATATAAGACTATGCAATGAAAATAAAGATAAATGCTAAATCATCTGTGAAACTAAAAATACTTCAGGCTCTGGAATAAACCCCAAACTTTAAAACATCATTATTTCTTATGAAAATGTAAAGCATTAGATAGATGATTCTCAAATAATGTACATGTTTTCACACAGTGGTAAAAAATATTAAATTATAAAATCAAAAATTCTAAGTGAAGATCAAATTTTATAATAAAGGGTATATTTGAGTAGATAATCTTTAGATTCATTATAATGCTAATTTTTACAGTATGATCAGCCATATGGCTAATAGAGAATTGAGGGAGAAATAAAGACAGCAGTTTCTATTATAACTATAGGAATTAATGCCTGCTAAAGAACTTTGCATTTGGAGTTTAAATGGTTTCATTTCAAAATTCACATCAAAAAGTTATTTTGAAACGTCATTATTTATAAAGAAATAGAGATGATTTATTATTTGATTTTATGCTTTTCATGAAGGAACTTAATTTTTAGAGTGCTTTTAGCTTCACAGCAAAATTGAGTGGAAAGTAGAAAAAGTTTCTTAAATCAGTTCCAGAAAAGACAAGTACTATATGATCTCACTTATATGAGCTTCTTAGAGTAATCAAAATGATAGAGTAAAATGGTAACTTGACAGGGATCAGAGAAGAGGGGAATGAGGAATTACTGTCTAATAGTTGTAGAATTTCAGTTTTGCAAGATAAAAAGAGTTCTGGAGATGAATGTTGGTGATGGTAGCTCAACAGTATGAATGTACTTAAAACCACTGAACTGGACACCACTGAGCAACTAAGCAGCAGCAGTACACGTAAAACTGTTAAGATGGCAGATTTTATGTTGTATGTTTTTAACCGTGAAAGAATTAGAAAAAAAAAATTCAATGTGCAGGGTTCCTATGTATCTCCTCCTAAAAACAAACATCTTTCACCACCATCAACCAACTTGAACATCTACTATTTGTAAAAAAATGAGCATTATGTATTTGCTAAGAATGAAATTTTGTCTGTATCTGAAACAATATAGTTCTATAAATAAGGTATAAATCTTTAATCTATTTTTAAGTCTTTTTTTTTTTTTTCTTCTCTTTGAGGGTTTGGGCCAGTGTTAGAGAGGGTTTACTGAAATAGCAAGGCATGGGAGAAACATTGATCTGAGGTTCAGAATACACAGTTCATTATTGATACAATTCTAATTTTTATTCTCATGGTCAATCAAGTTCTTTGAACATTAAAGAAAATTAGGATGAAAAACACTATCTCTACATTCATCAACACATTTCCTTCAGCCTCCCTTTTTTCTTCTCCATCATCTGTGGTTTAAATCTATTTCATATCAAATTTGTCCAAAAACTTTAACTTTACTCATCCTCTGAATTCTGTCAATTCCCCCAGCTTAGGTTTCCAGAATAAAAGCAGTTTTTTGTTTGTTTGTTTGTTTTCATTTTTTCTGGATTTTTAGGTGTTTACCTTCCTTGAGGTAACAGACACAGATTCAATCTACTGATTGAACTGGATAAATGCTCATGTCTTCAAATGAATGAATGATATTAGATTCCTCACTGATGTACTCTCAGTCAAATATTTTTCAGAAATAAAATGATTATAGCTATAGAATATGTACGCATAAATGTATGTGCTTCTGCTAAGTCACTTCAGTCGTGTCCGACTCTGTGCGACCCCATAGACGGCAGCCCACCAGGCTCCCCCGTCCCTAGGATTCTCCAGGCAAGAACACTGGAGTGGGTTGCCATTTCCTTCTCCAATGCATGAAAGTGAAAAGTGAAAGTGAAGTCGCTCAGTCGTGTCGGACTCTTAGCCACCCCATGGACTGCAGCCTACCAGGCTCCTCCGTCCATGGGATTTTCCAGGCAAGAGTACTAGAGTGGGTTGCCATTGCCTTCTCTGATGTATGTGCTTAGAGACATCTAATAATAGACTACTATTAATACTTTGTTGCTTCCCAGGTGATGCTAGTGGTAAAGAACCTGCTGACAATGCAGGAGACTTAAGAGATGTAAGTTTGATCCCTGGGTTAGGAAGATCTCCTGGAGGAGAGCATGGCAACCCACTTCAGTGTTCTTGCCTGGATAATCCTATAGACAAAGAAGCATGGTGGACTACAGTCCATAGGATCACAGAGTCAGATTGACTGAAGTGACTTAGCACCCAAGCATAGATGTTAGAATGCTATTTGAAACATAACAAGTACCCACCATAGTGAAAAAAACACATAATCCAGTCTAGTAAGGTTCTGAAAGGAGAAAAGATTCCAGAGGAAAAAAAAAAATTGGCACTGTATAGGAATTAGTCATGGAGAGGAGAGAATCATGAAAGGAGATTTGGAGCAAAGGTGTGAATTTATGAACAAAATGATTACATGTTTCCCAAGTATAGAGATTATGGCTGGGATTCTTAGAAGATGTGGTTAATGAATTAGGGAAATGATAATAGTAGCCTTGACGGCTATGTTACTGACGTTGTGGAAGTTAGCACTTAACAGATTTAAGAAGGAGCATACATACTTAGAGGATAGAAGAGAAATCGTATGAGTTAAGAAGCTACCACTTTACTTTGAAAATAGCGTGTCAAAAAAAGGAGAGAACTAATTTTTAGAGAAAAATGGAATTAGTTAGAAAGGGAGGAAGCAAAAAGTGTAGCTTTGAACATGAAAGAATCAAGGGTGGTTATAAATAATGATAATTGTTTAAACAACATTGCCAGCAGTCAAAGTAATTATTAAGTAATATTTTTAATATCCCTGAATAATAATAAAAACAGTAAGCACAAGAACAGTAATTGGCTGTGGATTAAAATGACACAACAAAGGTGAAGTCCAAATATGTTTAATTGCACTAATCTGCAAAGTCATGTTATTTTTCATCCATCTTCATTCAGGTCATATGGAAGAGTGGAGAAGTAAGATTATGGCTTTATTAAGAGTCAGGGTCCTACATGTTCCATGGTGTGGAAGGATGAGGTGGATGAGATGGAACCCAAAATACTGCATAAAGGTTACAGGATAGAGAACAGGATAAAATAGGGGAAACAAGGCAGTTTCCTAAATTCTTGCCTGGTAAGTGATTTTCTACTTTAATATCACTTATAGTCAAGGAATTATGTTCAACATGATCTTTTCAGCTGAAATGGCAATATATTGAAGTTTCTCTAATACATATGAAAGCAAGAAATTCTTCTTTCCCCCACCCTAGTAACAGGAGACTTTTTACATGTAAAATTGGCAAGATCTTAAATCTTTTTTTTTTTTTTTCAAGATACTGTTTATTACCACCTTTGTGTTCCTAAGCTCTGATACCTACCTGCTGTTCTCATGTGTCCAAAATTAAGCTCTACATAGTAGAAACATGATTTATTCATAAGTATCTTAAGACTAATTACTCTAACATTAAAAATAATTTTACAAAAATGGTTAATAGATTAGTATTTAAAATCCCATTTAGTGTTAGTACCACTGTGATATCTAGGTCTTTAAGTCTTACTGATTTATCTTTATTCTGTAACATTGTAAATATTTTTATTTTGCCCCATATTACTCTTTACTATTTTTCACTTTCTGAAAATATCAGTTTGTTTTTAAAACTTATTCCATGTTTTCAATATGGAATAAGTTTCAAATGTTTATGCATTCACATATTTATAATCTTTACTTTTCCACAAAACAAAGACAATATTTTTAAAATTCATCATTTAACCAAAAGTTTTTCATTGCTTTTAAAGATTATTTTATTAATTTTATTAGTTAATTGGATTGTTTTCTCAGGCTCCATTGATAAACTCTCGATAAGTTATGCACCAAAACAAAACATGCTAAATGCATAAGGAAACATCTTTTCTTCTTATAAATGTTTTAATTTGAAAATCTGCACACACATCTTCATATCATGTATAATTTGCTTCGATAGTAATATTGTGTTTCTGTTTCACATAGTTGGCAGACAGATATGGCAGGTTTAGTGTAAATTTAGAAGTTATTTTATGACCTGGCTTGTCTTTCTCCCTACTCTGCCAACTTATCTGGCGCTTATGCTGTTTTCCAGGGGTTTCTCTCATCTTTCACAGGGTCCCACTGAACTGATATTGCATGGTGTTTATAACTTGGTGACTATCCCTGTTTCTTTCCTCTGCCCATTCTATCCTTCCTGGGTATAAAGGCTCTATTATAGAACTCTCTACATAAAGGTAATGCCCTAATACTGAGAAGTATACTAAGATCTCTACTGTGTTCTTAGGCTTACATGTACCTTATATTTTATTAGGGATACACTATAAATAACACATAAATATTTTATTAGGTAAAAAAAAATATAACATGCTTCCATACAAACTTATATAAACTTTTAGAGGAGGAAGACAGTTCTTTTGAGGGAAAGTAATAATAGCTTACTCATAAAAATCAGATTTGATCAGGGGTTAAAAAATAAATGGAAATGGGTAGAAAAAGGAAGAGCAGAGGAAGACAAAAAAACGATATCCTATATCAATAAAACTTGATCCTACTATCATTTTTATATTACCCTTACCTGTTACTTCAGAGTGATAATTTCCTAAACTGATAGCCCATCATTTATTATTGACCTAACAAAGCACAACTAGCAAAATCTATATCTCTTCTTTATTTTTAAATAATTAATTTCCATGTGTTTTTAGAAATTATATAAAAATAAGCAGCAATGTAGCTTTTCCTATATATTTAATTCTTTGAATGATAGTTCTGAAGTAGTGAAGACAAAAGAAAACTTCTTAAATCAAGTTACCCTTCCAATAATTACCATTTTGTTTACTAACTAAAACGCTTTTGTAAGCCTTTTTCTTCCTTTGTAACAATCCTAGGAAATGTGTTATTTTTTCCTGTCTTACAAATAGAGAAGAAACTAATTCAAAATGATTACTCTTCATATCCTAGGTCACACAATTGTGAGTAAAGGCACCAAGCTTCAAACTTGTGTCTATTTGAACTAGTAAAAGTTATGTGATTCTTCCTGGATATTGTTCCTATTGATTTATATGATTCTGACAGAATATATAGGAGATAAGTTAGGCCACTGCAAATGAAACCTTGATCTTAGCACAAAGCCTAGGAATCTGAATTGACAACCATCTAAATCAGGAGTGCCGATTCGTGGCTGGTTAGGAACTGGGCTGCACAACAGGAGGTGAGCGGCAGGAAAGTCAATGAAGCTTCATCTGCTTCTCTCCCCATCTCTCACATGATTGCCTGAAATGCCCACTCCCCCCCAACCAAATATGTGGAAATATTGTCTTCCATGAACCTAGTCCCTCATGCCAAAATGGAGACCAATTGTCTATAAAAAATGATAGGTGAAGCTATGAATGAGTATATTGTAAAATAAATAAATAAATAAATAAAAGTTTATGGAGAAGGGAATGGAGAAGGAAATGACAATCCACTCCAGTATTCTTGCCTGGAAAATTCTATGAACAGAGGAACCTAGCGGGTAATAGCCCATGGGGTCACAAAGAGCAGCGACGACTGAGCACATCAGCACATATGGAGAAGGGACAGTTGGAAATATCTGAATCTGGACTTCAGAACTTTTTCAGAAAGACTGGTAATACCTTCACCCTCCATCATGAAAGAACTGGTTACTTTAAAAAGGCTCACTTTCTCTAGAGGTTGGGAGCCTTGGGCCGTAATCCTAGGCCTGGGTTTGAAACCTGGCTCCATCAGTAACTGGTTCATAAAATCTTAGAAAATTTTTTAGTTTCTTTTTGCTTTGTTTTATCATCAGTAATGGAACTGATCTTATTGAATTACTGTAAATTTGTGAATATAAAGCCCATTAAATAGTACCTGTCAGATAATAAATGCATTAATGTTATCTATTATTAACATTCATATCCTCACTGCCATTATTATGCTCGTATGTTCTTGTTGGTCAGTCGCTAAGTCATGTCTGAGTCTTCACAACCCCATGGACTGCCTTTCCCTCTCTTTCACCATTTCCTAGAGTTTGCTAAAAATTCATGTTCATTGAATCAGTGACGCTATCTAACCATACTAATCATCTTGCTATGTTATTTCATTCTAAAATAACCAAATTATTAGGCAATTTTCAAAGAAGTTACAACCCAGTGTCTATGTGGTTTTTAATACTCATTGAAAAAATACTTAACATAATAGAATACTAGGTTAGTCCATGAACTTAACTATCAAGGATTCAATAGTATAGGCCATCTTGATAATATTATAGAAAATAATAAATTTAACATGTTCTTAAACCAAATGTGGCAAGCAATTCAACTTTGGATCCCATGACCATACTTCTTCTCTTGTAGGAGATTTCCTGTCCACATTGTCAACATATCAAGTAATGGAAATAAGAACTCCAGTTCCTACTTAGTAATTCTGTTTGGCACAGGAGTTTTCATTTGGCTGGTATTTGTAAGGTATCATAAAGAGAAGGACAAGAACATTAAGATAGTAGGGAGACAAAACTATGGAGACTAGCTATTTCTCTCAAGTTTGATTCCCAGAGAATCTTTGTTTCCAGTTCACTCTGTGGTCTTGTGTCCACATCAGCAGTATAGAACTCCCTGCCTTTCCTCAGTGAGATCAACTATCCCACAATGCCTTCCTGCAAAGGCCACCCTACTCTGCTTTATATTCATCTACTTGTCAATGACTGTCCTAATAGACCTAAGGCAGTTGGTGTTACCAAATGCATCTCTCTTATGAAAATTCTGGTTGACATCGAGGGCTACATACAGCCATTTCCTTAATCACCAGGAAGAGGAAACCAGAAGTTGGATATTTGGCAAGACTTCATGGAATTCTTCTGGAGAAGATGGCTTTTTTCCAAACTTCAGAGTATCACATTCTACTTCTTCCTTTGTGTGTATCTGTTTTCTCTGATTCTCACTCTTTTTTGCCCTATGTCAGATCCTTATATTCAGCTTTTATCCAATCAAGCCCAAGTAATGGATTTCTTCCTTGGTTTCTTTGTGGTCCTGATGGCAGCCGATAGAATAAATCTGCACATCCTTCACAAATAGTCTTATGATAAAGGCATGGACTTAAAGATGCTCTTCTGAACCTTTTATTGAACAATCAAGCAAGTAAACAGGCAACCAAGCAAACAAACAAACAACTGGATCTATTTTTACCCAACATAGAACTTCCTTTAATGAAATACAGATTAAAGTTTCTTGATGATTATTACTTTAGGGAGTTGTAGAAATTAAGAAAGCAATGACATTTCTTTTACATTTTATATACTTACATGCAGTATATATAATCTGAGTATGTGTGTGTATACATAGATACATAGTATCATACATATATTTTCCTCTTAAGTGCATTTCTGATTTACTAGGGCATATTGAACACACAAATATCATTTTATTTCCTCTTTAAAGCCTTCAAAATCACTTAAATTGTTTTAAAAGATGAAGATAAGGGGAACTGAAGAAAAAACACAGGCAAATACTGGAAGTTTGAAAACATGTAGTAAGCACTACTCAGTTGTTCTAAGGAAGTTGAATCCCAATCTTGTAGAGGGTAAAACCTTATTTATTCCACAGATTCCTGAAAAAAGTATATAAACTTAGTAATACCAAGTACCTCTGGAAATGAAAGTGTCAGTTATTTAAAAATATGATGACCTGCTGAAAATTGCTTGAGAAGTTTTTAAATTACAATGCCCTCCACTTCACATCCTTGATAGAAAATTGGAGGATAAGTCACTCAGGACACAAACACAGGGAGTGTGAAGATCAGTGAAGTCTATTCTCTGCCCCAGTGTCCCTGCTCCAGCACTTGAACAAATACCAACACTCATGGGCACAGACTTCAGACCAGGGACTCAGAGACTATTATGCAGAATCTTTAACTTCATAATGGGAGATCCATATAACTGATCCACCTAGGTCACCCACAGTGAAGTTTACAGTTGAAAATTTTACCCAGTGCTCAGAAATTCCAAGTCAGTTTTGAAAAAAAAATTATTCATTTGTTTATTTTTCCACATCAGCTTCTCTTAATCAAAAGAAGGAAGCCAGTATTAACTGGACGTCTGAGTAGACTGTCTAACATGGAGAATAAGACCAAACTAATACAATTTTGTAAAGTTTAAAAATAAAATAAAATTAAAAAAATAAACAAACTGATTAAACAATATGGAATGAGATCACACACAGAGGAAAAAATATCACAAAACAAAGCAAAACCTATAATTTATATCCTCATAGAAATAACAGATAATAATGTATCTCTGAATTGAGAGTAAGAATAAACTTTATAAAACCAAAAGAGCTATTGGAATTAAAAACCTGATTGTTTAAAAAAATATTCAAGAGACAGTCTAAAAAATAAAATTAAGAAAATCTTACAGAAAATAAATAGAAAAAAATGATAACACATAGGAAGAAAAATATATAACAACATAGATATCACTTCCAGAATTCCAAAGTACAAATAATAGAATGCCCAGATGGAGAGGGAAGAAAAACAGATGGTAGGAAATAATTAATAAAATTATTAAACTATTTTTCAGGACTGAAGGACATGAATTGCCAAATTGAGAGAGCTCATCCCAGTGCCCACCAAAATAAATTAGAATAGATTCATGCCATGACACATCAAAAAATTTTAAAATATTGAAAAAAGGAATTTTCTATAGGATTTTGAACAACAAAAAAAATTAGATAACATGTTCAAGCACACAAAATGAATTAGGAATCAGAATTGCTTCTGACCTCTCAATAGCAACAGGAAAAGCACTAAGGTCACAGAGCAGCACAGAATTCTGAAAAGAAAGGACCTTGTGCCTAAACGTTTGTGCTGTTGCTCTTTCCTTCACGTCCTCCTCCTGAGGACACTTCCTCTCCAGAGAGGTATTTCTTCTGCTTTGGCAGAGTCCTGAGAATTGGAGGTAGAGAATGTGAAACTTAGACCCAAACATATTCAGACCCATCTCTTTGCCCATGAGTCTTCTCTACTTTAGTAATTGGTTCACTGTTATGCTCTGCCAGGGCCCTACCTATGACAAGCTCCCAGATCTTAAAAGCATCCCAGTGTAGTGCCTGCTCTGATCTCACCTTCTCACCTACACTCCTGTTCTCTAATTCCCGCTCATTGTAGGTTTCCTATGACATGTCTTCCCATCGAAGAGGCTTCACTCACCCTCTTTCATCCTTCCTTACACCATTTTACTACTGAAGTGTCCATGTACTTTTGGAAAACTGTGTTTTTTCTCTATAACACTTAGAGAAAAAATGTTATAGAGAAAAAATATTTGAATATATTATTTGAATATTATACTATCTATTTGAACATTTGTTTAATATTCAAATAAATATATTTGAGTATTTGTTTAATGTCTATGTCTCAATAAACCTTGATTCCAAGAGAACAGATGTGTGTTAGTTCAACAGCTTCTCCTCGGGGACTGGCAGATTCTCTGATAAATCTTGATTAAGTAAATGTGAATGTTTACTACACTATTGATACTGTGTCATATGTAGAATGGTCAAACTGCATCATCAATTGTTACCACATTGTGAAATGATTTTAAAGATACACACAAGAATACATGCACATATATGTATATATACAGAGGAGCCTGGTAGGCTATAATCTCTGGGGTTGCAAAGAGTTGGACACAACTGAGCAACTTCACTCACTCATTCATATATACCATTACCATTTAAAAAATGGTATTTCTGTTGAATATCACTTCAAAAAATGATATTTAGCAAAACTGATTCTTTTAAAATTCCATAAATAGAGTACAGATTTTATCTATGAGAATTGTATGTGTGTTAGCCACCCCAGTTGTGTCTGACTCTTTGTGACCCCCATGGACTGTAGCCTGCCAGGCTCCTCTGTCCATGGGATTTTTCAGGCAATAATACTGGAATGGGTTGCCATTTCCTTCTCCAAGTGATCTTGACCCAGGGATAGAGCCCAGGAATTATTATATGAGAAAATATGGCATATGAAATACTAGTACACATCTTTATCTTTTGTGTACCATGAGTGATTAAAATGTACCACTGGTAGTTTAGAGTCGTACAATATCCAGTGATGAAATATAATAAATTGATTAAATAGGGGTGACAGAAATTTGACATAACTAGCAAAATATCACAATATATATTAACATATCAAAATGTTTGTTCTTAATCTCCATTTTGCATAACTTTAGATGTAAGATCCTTTAATAATTTAATAGTCCTTAGTGTTATCTTTAAATCTTTGATCTATAATGTACATGTTATTCTTTTTCCATATTTATCTTTATTTATTTGGCAATGCTGCTCTTATTGGCAGCGTGTGAACTCTTAGTTTCAGCCTGTGTGATCTCGTTCCCTGACCAGGGATCACACTCAGGCCCCATGCATTGGGATTGTGAAGTCTTAGCCACCAGATCACCAGGGAGGTCCTGTAAATAGGTTATTCTTATACTTGTTTCTTTAATTGGTGATGCAAGTTATAGAAAAAGTTTTCCAGTAGTTACTTATAACTTGAATCAATAATTTATGAATTTATATTTGCTATTCCAGTTCTCAACAAAGAGAACAGTTCACAACATAGGAATATATTAAGAAATTGTACGCACAGGAAAAAGGAATGACAGTGATCATAATATTACGCTTTCCTAGTGTTAACTGAGACCCTTAATCACATCATCTAAGAGCTGTAAAAGATGTTGGTGAAATAATTTAATTATTATATTGTACAAAGTGCTGCCATTTTTATATTAGGGAAGAAAGTTGTTGAAATATTTAATAATAAGAAGGATGCATCTGAAAATAAATTTATTTGCTCATAATACATATAAGAAAACTTATGTTGCTATGTATTAAATTGAAATAGGGTTCAGGAATCATAGAGAATTTCTAAAACACATATTCTTATTAACATTAGTGCACTTAAAACTTGAAGTTAAATGAGAAATATTGTAATAAGAGGAGCAATTTTTACTGTAGATATATTATTTTTTATGATATTTTTAAATTCCAAATGATCAAGATAAGATACAATTCTATTTTAGGGCTATTCAGTCAATGGTTTCAGTAACTTTCCTTCTTTATGACCAGTAGCCGATTCTCATCTAGTTTGCATGCAGGATCATTAAGCTGGTTGACACACTTCATAACTCAGGCATGAAAATGACCATGTAATGAGAATAACTGTAAGAGGAGTTGGTTTTTGCTACTTATAAAAGGAAAATGTAAAACAGTTCTTATTGCTGGTTTTGAGAGTTTGGCTCCATTTGACAAGAAATAAGGTGGTACAGTTGTGGAACAAGTTGTAACATGAGGAAAATAGTGAATCAGAAAGGTTAATTTTAGAGTTTTGTGCTAGGTAATATCAGCAATAGCAGTGGAACAGGAAACTCGAAGGGCCCATCCTTCCACAGAAACACCAGAAAAAAAAAAAAAAAGCAATGGACTTTCTCCTCCTTTCCATCAAGTCCTCAGACAGATGGTTGGCTTTCATTTTTCTACTTCCAAGAATTGATGAGTGGAATTTTGGAGATTTCTGATTCTCTTTTAAGAGGAAGAAGAGCAACTTAAGTCTCTGATCTGCAAAGTTATGGTTTCCAGTTTCCAACATTCTAAAGTGTATATTAATTGCTTATTTCTTTGCAATACTAATGCTCAACCTCTAACTTCTATCTGGTTATGAAATACTGTTGGATTGACCACCATCAGCTCATATTTCATCTGAAATTCCTATATTCATAGCTAGAGGTTGCTTTTAATAATAATATAATCTTACTATTTTGTAAGATTCTAGCATTTAATGATGCTTATCATTATACCAATGTATCCTAATGTCAACTGCCAGTGATATTATGTGTTGGCTTCAGAAGAAGGCAATGGCACCCCACTCCAGTACTCTTGCCTGGAAAATCCCATAGGCGGAAGAGCCTGGTAGGCTGCAGTCCATGGGGTCACTAAGAGTCGGACACGATTGAGTGACTTCACTTTCACTTTTCACTTTCATGCATTGGAGAAGGAAATGGCAACCCACTCCAGTGTTTTTGCCTGGAGAATCCTAGGGATGGGGAAGCCTGGTGGGCTGCCATCTATGGGGTCGCACAGAGTCGGACACGACTGAAGTGACTTAGCCGTAGCCAGGACTCAAGTCGAAATATTTTTGCCAGTATAAAATACAAGTGCCTTTTTATGCATAAAATTAAATATTGGAAGGCAGGTAGAAAACTAACACTTTATTATGTTATTTCAAAAAATGAAATATCATGAAAATAATATAATCATTAAGTTAATTAAATAATTGATGCTGGCTAATTAGGCCAGGATAGGAACAGATACAAAGAATATATGTACTTTAATAAAGCAAGTCCAAATGATGTCACTTCATGCTATAATAGTAAGCATTACACCATCATACAGATAAAGAAATGGTGAAAAATTGCCATAACAAAGTACATCTATATATTTTAAACTTGTAATCATCATAGTGGTATGTATCATATATACACTGAACACGATTATTTAGTTTTAGAAATATATCTGTTAAGTTAAATTAAAATTTGATATCAACTTTATAGTTTGGTAGTATTTAGTTCGGAGAAGGCAATGGCACCCCACTCCAGTACTTTTGCCTGGAGAATCCCATGGACGGAGGAGCCTGGTGGGCTGCAGTCCATGGGGTCGCTAGAGTCGGAAACAACTGAGCGACTTCACTTTCACTTTTCACTTTCATGCATTGGAGAAGAAAATGGCAACCCACTCCAGTGTTCTTGCCTGGAGAATCCCAGGGATGGGGAAGCCTGGTGGGCTGCCGTCCATTGGGTCGCACAGAGTTGGACACGACTGAAGCGACTTAGCAGCAGCAGCAGCAGTATTTAGTTTCGGAGAAGGCATTGGCACCCCACTCCAGTACTTTTGCCCTGGAAAATCCCATGGACGGAGGAGCCTGGTAGGCTGCAGTCCATGGGGTCGCTAGAGTCGGACACGACTGAGCGACTTCACTTTCACTTTTCACTTTCATGCATTGGAGAAGGAAATGGCAACCCACTCCAGTGTTCTTGCCTGGAGAATCCCAGGGACGGGGAAGCCTGGTGGCCTGCCGTCTATGGGGTCGCACAGAGTTGGACACAACTGAAGCGACGCAGCAGCAGCAGCAGTATTTAGTTTATAATAGTGCCTAGGTTTTATATTAACAAATATAAAATAATTATCAATATGTAAAGCTTATAACTAATCATGGATGTATATTAGGACAAAATATTTAAATGGCTATTTACAATTGGGAAGATCCTCCTGATCTGCCTCTTGAGAAATTTGTATGCAGGTCAGGAAGCAACAGTTAGAACTGGACATGGAACAACATACTGGTTCCAAATAGGAAAAGGAGTTCGTCAAGGCTGTATATTGTCACCCTGTTTATTTAACTCATATGCAGAGCACATCATGAGAAACGCTGGACTGGAAGAAGCACAAGCTGGAATCAAGATTGCCGGGAGAAATATCAATAACCTCAGATATGCAGATGACATCACCCTTAGGGCAGAAAGTGAAGAGGAACTAAAAAGCCTCTTGATGAAAGTGAAAGTGGAGAGTGAAAAAGTTGGCTTAAGCTCAACATTCAGAAAACTAAGATCATGGCATCTGGTCCCACCACTTCATGGGAAATAGATAGGGAAACAGTGGAAACAGTGTCAGACTTTATTTTTCTGGGCTCCAAAATCACTACAGATGGTAACCGCAGCCATGAAATTAAAAGACGCTTACTCCTTGGGAGGAAAGTTATGACCAACCTAGATAGCATATTGAAAAGCAGAGACATTACTTTGCCAACAAAGGTCCGTCTAGTCAAGGCTATGGTTTTTCCTGTGGTCATGTATGGATGTGAGAGTTGGACTGTGAAGAAGGCTGAGTGCCGAAGTATTGATGGTTTTGAACTGTGGTGTTGCAGAAGACTCTTGACAGTCCCTTGGACTGCAAGGAGATCCAACCAGTCCATTCTGAAGGAGATCAGCCCTGGGATTTCTTTGGAAGAAATGATACTAACGCTGAAACTCCAGTCCTTTGGCCACCTCATGCGAAGAGTTGACTCATTGGAAAAGACTCTGATGCTGGGAGGGATTGGGGGCAAGAGGAGAAGGGGACGACAGAGGATGAGATGGCTGGATGGCATCACTGACTCGATGGACATGAGTCTGAGTGAACCCTGGGAGTTGGTGATGGACAGGGAGGCTTGGTGTGCTGCTATTCATGGGGTCCAAAGATTCGGACACGACTGAGCGACTGATCTGATCTGATCTCTCTTTAATTATATTAAATGTAAAGCAATATTCATATATTATTTTCAGTTCTAGAAAACCCACCTAGAGAAATTTTAGAGTTGGGTAATCTCAGGTATAATGTGCTAATTGAAGGATTTATATACTACATATATTATAATCTCAAATTGCAGTAAATAAGTTAAAGGTAAAAAATAAGTAAAAAGTAATATTGCATCTACAATATTACCTATTTTAGCTTTCTTTGCTCTGGTCATCAGCCAAATAAGGGGAAAACATTCTTTATATACTGCTATGCCCTTTTTCCAGGGTTTAGACTACATATTTTCTTAAATTTATGATGGGCGTTACATCCCAATAAACGCATTGTAAATTCAAAACATCGTAAGTCAAAAATGCATTTAACACACCTAACCTATTCTACATCACAACTTATCCCAGCTGACCTTAAACGTTCTCAGGATATTTCCATCTGCCTACAGTTGGGTAAAATCATCTAACACAAAGCCCACTTTGTAATAAAGTGTGGAACAGCTTATACAATTTATTGAATATGGTACTGAAAGTATAAAACAAAATTCCTGTCTGGAGCCAGATAGTTTGTGAGTGTGAGAATTGTTTACCCTTGCAATCACGGGGCTGGAGGTATGGCTGGAGTTGTGGCTATTGCCACAGGGGATAACTAAGCTGCAGGTCAGTAATCCAGTAAAAGATCAAAATTCAAAAGGAATTTCTATTCAATGATTATTGTTTTCACATTATAAATTAAAAAACTTAAACATCAGATCATTGTAAGTTGAGACCATCTATAATTTTACTATGTATACTTCATATCAGGTTAATTATTTGTGAATTAATCTCCACATGCATCTAGTGATAGTAGCTAAAATATCTTTGTGAAAACATGTTATTTGTTTTGTATTAAATTTTAGAACATTTAAAAGTTCTATCAAAATGTATTTAATGTAAGGATTGACTGCACGTAAAAATTCTTGTAGATTCTCTCCAGAGCATTCTGTCAGGGTGGTATATATGTTTGCACTAAATGTGTCCATATAAATATTGTTACTATAACGTCTCTAAGTTGACACAATTGACAATCGTTTGTAGCAAAGGTTGAAGGAGTTTGGGACCTGCTGCCCCAAAATATGCCACTTCGTTATGTTGATTATTTTGAGCCAAAGGCATTTAAGAAACAGAAGATGCAGAAGCATTCTCTGACTTACCATTTTCTACCTAAAACAGGCCATAAAATTTCTCATGAGGAAGTCACTTTCTGTAGCAGAAAGAGAATATCTTCTTGACCAGAGATTCAAAGTCAATGCTGAAATGAGTCTGCAGAAACAAACTAAAATAGCCCTTATTTGCCACTACCGTCCCCCTTACAGTTCCTGATCACATCTCCATTATTTATTGCTCTTAACCCCAAAATCTTTGTCTTAAAACATTTCTTCAAAAATATATTGTTCCTTTGTCTAAAATATGCAAAAATTTCCTGCTCTGGTCACTTCTTCAAATCTCCATTTTTTATGAAAAGACCTTTCATACAGATAAAAATTTAAGGAAGATTGTATGATTTGTATTCTGCCAATATATTTATAAAAATTTAATTTTGGGCCTCAGCCAGAGAACCTAAAAGGGTAAAGGGGAATTGCCCTTCCCTTATAAGGTGTTCATCTCCATGATACATAATGATGACTTTCTATAGAGCTATTTTCGAGATCAGAACACAA